>NC_037669.1:54616656-54623709 GCF_003255815.1 Theropithecus gelada
TTTTTGAGACCAAGTCTCGCTCTGTCGCCCAGGCTGGAGTGCAGTGGCATGATCTCCACTCACTGCAAGCTCTGCCTCCCGGGTTCATGCCATTCTCTTGCCTCAGCCTCCCAAGTAGCTGGGACTACAGGCACCCGCCACCACGCCCAGCTAATTTTTTGTATTTTTAGTAGAGACGGGGTTTCACCGTGTTACCCAGGATGGTCTCAATCTCCTGACCTCGTGATCCACCCGCTCAGCCTCCCAAAGTGCTAGGATTACAGGCATGAGCCACCGCACCCGGCCAATTTTTGCATTTTTAGTAGAGACAGAGTTTCACCATGTTGGTCAGGCTGGTTTCGAACTCCCGACCTCGTGATCTGGCCACCTTGGCCTCCCAAAGTGCTGGGATCATAGCCGTGAGCCACCGCGCCCAGCCCATCTCTACTAAAAATGCAAAAATTAGCAGAGCATGGTGGCATGCGCCTGTAGTCCTAGCTACTCTGGAGGCTGAGGCAGGAGAATCAGTTGAACCCAGAAGATGGAGTTTGCAATGAGCCGAGATCATGTCATTGGACTCCAGCCTGGGCAACAGAGCCAGACTCCATCTCAAAAAAAAAAAAAAAAAGGCTGGGCACGGTGGCTCACACCTGTAATCCAAGCACTTTGGGAGGCCAAGGCGGGCGGATCACGAGGCTGGTCTCAAATTCTTGGCTTCAAGAAATTTTCCCAACTTGGCCTCCCAAAGTGTTGAAATTAGAGGTGTAAGCCATTGCACCTGGCCTGAAAATGTTTTTATCCCTGATGGTTAACAGTGCTGGGACTATCACTCTTGAGTGCCTGAATCCTGCAGGAGTTCACCCGAGGCAGTAGAAAACCTTGCCTATCTTCGGCCGGGCACGGTGGCTCAAGCCTGTAATCCCAGCACTTTGGGAGGCCGAGACGGGCGGATCATGAGGTCAGGAGATCGAGACCATCCTGGCTAACCCGGTGAAACCCTGTCTCTACTAAAAAATTCAAAAAAACTAGCCGGGCGAGGCGGCGGGCGCCTGTAGTCCCAGCTACTCGGGAGGCTGAGGCAGAAGAATGGCGTGAACCCGGGAGGCGGAGCTTGCAGTGAGCTGAGATCCGGCCACTGCACTCCAGCCTGGGCGACAGAGTGAGACTCCGTCTCAAAAAAAAAAAAAAAAAGAAAGAAAACCTTGCCTATCTTCAAAGTCCTCCAGAGCAGGGATAGCACAGCCTTCTGAAATGACCCATCTTAGAATCAAATGCCCACACCCCTCCCTGGGTAGGGGATGAGGAAAGCCCTAACTTGACCCTTTACAACCAGCTAAGTCTCCTCAGCCTCTCAGCAACTCTGTGAGGGTACTTCATGGATGAGGAAACTAAAGGCTCGGAGAGAGACAGTCACCGCCTGACGTCACACAGCCAGGCAGGGGCAAAGCAGGGCTGTGTACAAAGGCTGGCACACTCATGAGTGAATGAGACAGGGAGCGGTCACATAAGAGACCCTGCGTCGGCCGGGCGCGGTGGCTCAAGCCTGTAATCCCAGCACTTTGGGAGGCCGAGGCGGGTGGATCACGAGGTCAGGAGATCGAGACTATCCTGGCTAACATGGTGAAACCCCGTCTCTACTAAAAATACAAAAAACTAGCCGGGCGTGGTGGCGGGCGCCTGTAGTCTCAGCTACTTGGGAGGCTGAGGCGGGAGAATGGCGTGAACCCGGGAGGCGGAGCTTGCAGTGAGCCGAGATCATGCCACTGCACTCCAGCCTGGGAGACACAGCGAGACTCCGTCTCAAAAAAAAAAAAAAAAAAGAGACCCTGCGTGGAGCCCCTCTGCACACACCCGGGGCTGAAGCTGTAGGAAATCCATCTTACACAGGGTCAGGCAAAGCCCAACAGAGGGAGCTGCCATCACAGAGACAAGAACCAGGGGTGGCCAGATTATCTACCAAGTGTTGGGTCCAAAAGAGCGTGTCTGTCTATGGCTGCGGGATCTTCTGAATCACTTTAGTGTTCTCACTACACTCTCCCAGTGCCACCATCAGCTCCGAGGGACTGTCTTCTTTCTAAAATGACCCACAGGAAGCCAAGAATTTTTAGGACTGAAGGGACGATCACAGTCACTGGTTCATTTGGCTGAAGAGGGAACCAGAGCGCTGGTACTAGGCGAGGAGCAGTGGGCTGGGGGCACGGCTGGCTGTGATCCAGTGTGGGAAGGGGGCTGACCCAAGGCTCCAGGCCAGCTCCAATGGGTAATAGGGGGCAGTCCACATCCTCACCACACCAAGGCCTGGCAGCTCATCATTCACTCTGGCACCTGCCCTCTAGCTAGGCACTGCCCAGGCTCTGGGAATACAGGAGTGAAAAACTAGACAGATAAGGCCCCTGCCCACACTGTGCTTCCACTCCATAAGAAGAGACAGGCGGAAACACTTAATGAACGAGGGGACATCAAAGAACATGAAGTGGAATGAGGGAAATGAAACACGGTGATGGGCTAGAGAGGAACAGGGGCAGGAAAGGCCTCTCGATTTCAAAGAAGGTGCCAGGGGAGCTTACCTGAAGGACTATGACAGACAGAATAATACCCTTGGAAAGCATCCACATCCTAAGCCCCGAGACCTGTGAATATGGTATCTTACGTGACAAAAAGGACTTTGCAGATTTGATTAAATTAAGGATTCTAAGCTGAGATTATCCTGGATTATCTGGGTCTGGCCAAGGTAATTACCAGGGTCCCTGTAAGGGGGAGGCCAGAATGTCAGATTCAGAGAAGAGGTGACGGTAGAAGCAGAGGTCACAGAGACAGATCTGATGATATACACCAGTGGCTTTGACGATGGAGGAAGGGGCCACAAGCCACAGGATGCTGCAGGCCTCAGGAAGCCGGTCAAGGCAAGGAAACCCCTAGAGCAGCCCTGAGTTAGGACTTCTGACCTCCAGAATGCTGATAATAAACTTGAGGTGTTATAGGCCACCAACTTTGTGGTAATCTGTAACTGCAGCAAGAGGAAACTAATAGACTAGAAATCTAGCCCCAGGTAACACAGGGGGAAGAATGTCCCAGGCGGAGGGAACAGCACATGAGAAGACCCTGTGTCTGGCCCAGGGAGATCAGTGTGGCTGGAGCAGGGGAGTGACAGTGGGTGTGGAAGATGAGGAGGTCAGAGAGGCCAGCACTGGGCAGATGTGTCAGAGCAGACAGGCCTGGCGAAGCGTTCAGATCATATCCACCCCAGTGGGAAGCCTCGCAGAGGTATTCGCCAAACAAGATGTGCAAATGGCCAATAAGCACAGGAAAAGATGCTCCACAGCATTAGTCATTAGGGAAATGCAAATCAAACCACAGTAAGATGCCACTTCACCAGCCAGGTGCAGTGGTTCACACCTGTAATCCCAACACCTTGGGTGGCCGAGGCGGGAAGATCACCTGAGGTTAGGAGTTCAAGACTGGCCTGGCCAACATGGTGAAACCCCATCGCTACTAAAGATACAAAAATTAGTCAGGCATGGTGGCTTACACCTGTAATCCCAGCTGCTTGGGAGGCTGAGGCACGAGAATCACTTCAACCCAGGAGGCTAAGGTTGCAGTGAGCCAAGATCATGCCACTGCACTCCAGCCTGGGCAACAGAGCGAGACTCCGTCTCAAAAAGGAAAAAGAAAAGAAGAAAAAAATAACACATGTTGACAAGGATATGGAGAAATGGTCATCCACATACACTGGTGGTTCAGCCACTTTAGAAAACATCTGGTAGCTCCTCAAATAGTTAAACATAAAGCCAGGCGCGGTGGCTCACACCTATAATCCCAGCAATTTGGGAAACTGAGATGGGCAGATGGCTTGAGCTCCAGAGTTCAGGATCAGCCTGGGTAGCATGGTGAAACCCGTCTCTACAAAAAATACAAAAGTTAGCTGGGCACGGCGGTGCACACCTCTAGTCCCAGCTACTCAGGAGACAGGAGGATCGCTTGAGCCCAGGAGGTTGAGGCTGCGGTGAGCTACGTTTGCACCACTGCACAAAACCTTGTACGTGAGTGTTCACAGCAGCACTATTCATAATGGCCCAAAAGTGAAAGGAACCCAATGCCCAACAACTGATAAATGAATAAAATGTAGTATATCCATCCCATGGAACATTATCCTATAATAAGAAGAAACTAAGTACTGATGCATGCTACAACATGGATGAACCTTATGCTAGCTGAAACAAGTCAGTCACAGAGCACTATATATTATGGTTCCATTTATATGAGATGTCCAGAATAGGCAATGTCTAAAACTTGGGAAAATGGAAGGAGGGGGTTGGCAGTTAAGGGGTACAGTTTCTTCTTGGGGTGATTAAAATGTTCTAAGATTGATTGTGAAGATGGATACACAGCCCTGGGAATATACTAAATGCCACTAAATTGTACTCTTTAAACAGGTGTATGGTATGGTATGTGAATATCTCAATAAAGCTTTTTTTTTTTTTTTTTTTTTTTAACTCATAGGTGTGCCTTCTAATTGAATTTCCTAGAAACAGAAGTTGTTCTGACATTTGTAACTGAGGGCTGGGCCAATGTGGAAAAAATGAGAGGGAGTCCCATGCAAAGTTTGTCCACTGCCCAGGAGATATTCAAAGTAATGAAGCCAGGACCAGGCGCAGTGGCTCACACCTGTAATCCCAGCACTTTGGGAGGCCAAGGCGGGCGAATCACCTGAGGTCAGGAGTTCAAGACCAGCCTGGACAACGTGGTGAAACCCATCTCTACTAAAAACATAAAAATTAGCTGGGTGTGGTGGCAGCTGCCTGTAATCCCAGCTACTCAGGAGGCTGAGGCAGGAGAATCACTTGAACCCAGGAGGCTGAAGCTGCAATGAGCCGAGATCACGCCACTGCATTCCAGCCTGGGCCACAAAATGAGACTGTCTCAAAAAATAAAAAGAAAGATTACAACTTATGACTTATAAGAATATTTAACACTTAGGTGTTGGTGCTCTTATACAATATTTTCATTCCTCACAACTTTATGAAGAAGCTATAATTATCATATCCAGTTTACATACAGATTCAGAAGCTGAGGCTCAGAGAGGTTAAGAAACGGACCCAAAGTCATACAGCAAGAGTCTGGAATGCAGATCTCCACTTGGAAAGCAGAGACAACAGGCAAGCAACCCCCAGCAGAGGCCATGGCCCTCCGCCAGTCATCCATCAGGCACCAACAAATACAAAATACGAAGGTTGTCTGAGTGCCTTCCCACAGAATTTTCGATAGAGTGAAAGTAAGTGCCTGTGCTTAGGCCACATTATACACACTGAACCTATTAGGACACATCTGATCTCAAAACAGGTTTATAGTCATAAATACTGTGATCCAAAAATGTATACTAAAAGTAAATATTTGATTTTAAAACTACAATGGTAACGTGCATTTAATCACAAATATGATAAATACGCTGGGCGCAGTGGCTCACGTCTGTAATCCCAGCACTTTGGGAGGCAGAAGCAGGTGGATCACCTGAGATCAAGAGTTCCAGACCAGCTTGGCCAACATGGTGAAACCCCGTCTCTACTAAAAATACAAAAAATTAATTGGGGTGGTGGCGAGCGCCTGTAATCTCAGCTACTCGGGAGGCTGAGGAAGGAGAATCGCTTGAACTCGAGAGGCAGAGGTTGCAGTGAGCCAGAGATCGTGCCATTGCACTCCAGCCTGTGCGACAACAGCGAAACTCCGTTTCAATATATATATATATGTTAAGTAATAGATCCTTCTAATATACACTAAAACTAAACACACACACACACACACACACACACACACCAAGGAGTGACAGCACCGTGGTCCCTGAGAGACCCTCTGCAGCTCGGTCGCCAAGCCCCCGCGCACTTGCCCGCGCTGTTTGCAGGACGGGGTCGAGGCTCGCATTTCGCACGCCGTTGTGGGCTGGATGTCCACCCGGGGCCGTCACGGAGCCAGCAGCGGTGACAGGAGGGCCCCAGCACCCACCGTTCTCTGGACTCAGAGCGCAGTGGCGGCGGCCCCAGCTCGGCCACAGAGCTCCCGATAGACGTCCTCAGAGACCACGCGGCACCTTCAGGTGACGGGCCAAGGTCCGCGGCGGGCCCAGTCCAGGAGGCTCAGCTCGCACGCCCTCTGATCGGGACCCGCTTAACCCGGGTGCCCGAGGGAGCTTGGCGGCTGGCGGGATCGCTGGGGGCACCAGTCGCCCTGGCCCCCTCCCCTCCCCGGGCCGTACTTACCGAACTCCATCCAGTCCCACTCGCTGAGCGTGTCCATGTTGCGGCACAGGTCGTCCAGCACCCAGGAGGGCAGCTGGTAGATGTAGCAGGCCATGGCGCGCTACGGGGCTCCGGCGCGGGGCAACTGGATCGGACACCGCGGGCTGGGGTTTCTCTAGCTGGGGGCGGACCGGCCGGGAAGTGGGCGGGACGGGAGGGCACCAGCGTCCCTAGCGGCCACGGGCGGCACGGCGGCCCCGCCGGCTCCACCCCAGCGCCGGCCAGAGGATCGGAACTGCGAGGGGAAACTGAGGCCCCGGGGGAGAAGGCCACACGGGAATTCTGCCGCAGCGGCAGGCGGCCTTCTGACTCCACTTCCATGGGCACTACACCATGTCTCATGCGCTCATCAAATACTCCATTAATTACCTACTGTATGCCAGGCACTGCCCTAGGTGTTGGTGATACCTGAATAAGAAAGCCTACAGCCGGGCGCGGTGGATCACGCCTGTAATCCCAGCACTTTGGGAGGCCGAGGCGGGCGGATCACGAGGTCAGAAGATCAAGACCATCCTGGCTAACACGGTGAAACCCGTCTCTACTAAAAATACAAAAAAAAAAAAACTAGCCGGGCGAGGTGGCGGGCGCCTGTAGTCCCAGCTGCTCGGGAGGCTGAGGCAGGAGAATGGCATAAACCCACGAGACGGAGCTTGCATTGAGCTGAGATCCGGCCACTGCACTCCAGCCCCGGCGACAGAGCGAGACTCCGTCTCACGAAAAGAGAGGAGAGAGGAGAGAGGGAAGGGGAGGGGAGGGGAGGGAAGGGAAGGGGAGGGGAGGGGAG
>NC_037669.1:54623719-54655951 GCF_003255815.1 Theropithecus gelada
AGGGAAGGGGAGGGGAGGGGAGGGAAGGGAAGGGGAGGGGAGGGGAGGGAAGGGGAGGGGAGGGGAAACATACAAAAATCCTTGCTTTCATGAGACTTACAAAATAATAAGCTACAGAGTGTCTTAAACGGCAATAAGTACTATTGCAAAAAAAGGCAAAAACGTTGGTTAAAGAGAATCAGGAATTCAGATTGAGTGTGGGGAATATTCTATTAAATAGGGTAGTCAGGTAGACTTTACTATAGTAGCTAATATGTATTGTGCAGCTACTATGAGCCAGGCACTGTTGTAGGTGCTGGGAATACCTCTGAAGAGAAGGACAAAATCCTTGTCCTGGAGGGAGACAGACAATAAGCAATAAAAATAGGCAGACAAGGCCAGGCGCGGTGACTCAGCTTGTAATCCCAGCACTTTGGGAGGCAGAGGCGGGCGGATCACGAGGTCAGGAGATCAAGACCATCCTGGCTAATACGGTGAAACCCCATCTCTACTAAAAATACAAAAAAATTAGCCGGGCATTTTAGCCAGGCGTTGTGGTGGCCGCCTGTAGTTCCAGATACTCAAGAGGCTGAGGCAGGAGAACAGCCTGAACCCGGGAGGCGGAGTTTGCAGTGAGCCCAGATCAGGCCACTGCACTCCAGCCTAGGCGATAGAGCGAGACTCTGTCTCAAAAAACAAAAAAAAAAAATAGGCAGATAAACTATGTTGGAGAATGAAAGTAGAAGCCTGGGCAGCATAGCAAGATCCTATCGCTACCAAAAAAAAATTTTTTTTTTTTTGAGAGGGAGTTTCGCTCTGTAGCCCAGGCTGGAGTGCAGTGACGCAATCTCGGCTCACTGCAACCTCTGCCTCCTGGGTCCTGGTTCAAGCAAACCTCATGCCTTAGTCTCCCGAGTAGCCGGGATTACAAACACACACCACCATGCCCAGCTAATTTTTGTATTTTTAGTAGAGACAGGGTTTCACCACATTGGCCAGGATGGTCTTGAACTCCTGACCTCGTGATCCACCCACCTCGGCCTCCCAAAGTGCTGGGATTACAGGCGTGAGCTACTGCGCCCGGCCTCTACAAAAAATTTTAAAATGAGCCAAGCATAGTAGTGCATACTTATACTCCCAGCTACTCAGGAGGCTAAGGGGGTAGGATCTCTTGAACCCAGGAGTTTGAGACTGCAGTAAGCTATGACTGCACTGCAGCTTGAGTGACAGAATGAGACCCTTTCTCTGAAAAAAAAGAAAGAAAAAAAGAAAAAAGAATGAAAGTAGAGGGTGGTAAAAGGGAGTGCAGGTGGCTAATTGCATTATCTTAGAAGATGATAACTATTACTGGGGGAAAAGCAGAGTATGGTACAGGGGACTGCAGGACAAATTGTATTATTAAATAGGGTATAAGGGGCTGGGTGTGGCGGCTCCCGCCTATAACCCGAGCACTTTGGGAGGCAGAGGCAGGCAGATCGCTTGAGCCCAGGAGTTTGAGACCAGTCTGGGAAATAGAGCAAGACCCTGTCTCTACAAAAATTAGCCAGGCATGGTGGCATGTGCCTGTAGTCCCAGATACTTGGGAGGCTAAGGTAGGAGGATTACTTGAGCCCAGGAGGTGGAGATTGCAGTAAGCCAAGATTGCACCACTGTACTCCAGCCTGGGTGAGAGTAAGACCCTGTCTCTAAATAAACAAAGAGGGTACAAGGAACAGAACTCACTGTGTGTGTGTGTGTGTGTGTGTGTGTATATACACACATATATGTATAATATATAGTAGCTAGTATTTATTGAGCACTTACTGTGTGTAGCCTTCACCTGGGTTACTTTACTTACTCCTTACAATGACCCTTTGAGGTAGGTAGGTGGACCCCCATTCTACAAACAAGGAAACTAAGGCACAGAGAGGTTAAAATCATTTGAACCTAAGTATTCTGACCCCAGGCTCTTCATCACCACTGGCTAAAGTATATTGTAAATACAGATACACTTAAATGTAACTACAATGTACTTTGCAAAAATGATCTTATGTCATTCTTACAAGCCTATACTATAGATATTATTATCCCCATTTTACACAGAAGTAAATAGATTCCAAGAGATTAGGTGAGGTCACGAAGGACAGGTAAGTAACTAGAGTAGGTACCACTGTGTAGCTGTGGCCATCAGCTATGGAGGAGCGCTGCAAAAGGAGGAAACTGAAATCAAAGTGAGCAGTCCTAGGACCAAGTTGCAGTTCTGCCACCAACAGGCTTTGTGACTCTGGACAACTCATTTCATTTGTCAAGACTTGTTTCCAGCATCTGTAAAGTGGGCCTGCTCATTCCTATGGCTTAGAGTTGTGAGGGGAGTGGAATAAACCAAATTACATAGCCTATATAGAACACCTACTACAGGACTTTCCTCGCACAGAGAATGTGCCCAAAAAGTGGTAGCTGTCATTGGTGGTCTTGAAAAAGCACCCACTGGCCTTGGAGTCCTATCAAGACTGGAGCCCTGGTTCAGCCCCTCTCCAGCTCTTAGTCCTTTGAGCCAGTTCTGTTTTCCCTTTTGGAAACTAGGTCTCCTGCTGCAGCCACTTGGAAGGAGTGTTATGAAGCCCAAATGGACTCCAAAATGCTCAAGATCAATTGTGAAGTGCTGAGCCCAATAAAGGATTACTATGATGTCCTCTTTGATGTTGAAAGTGGGACATAGTGTTCTAAGCCTGCTTTTCAAGGAAGTCCCGTGTTTTCCACAGTGGCTGAACATGGACTTGGGAACTGTAATGATGGTTTGCCGTAGGCTGGGTGGAGAAGCATCTCCATCCCAGGCACATGGGGGCAAAAGAGAATAAAGGTCCTCTTCTTTTTCTCCTTTTCTCTTTTTTGTAGAGTCCTCTACCTGTTTCTCCTTCTCTTCTGCAAGCAGCGTGTGTGTGCGTGTGTGTGTGTGTGTGTGTGTAGACCTCCTCCCTCAGTGCCACAGGGCCTCTTCCCTGGGGTGAGGCTTTAAGACCACGGAAGTTTCACATTCAGCCTTGGTCAATTCTGGAAGGCAGAGGAGCCCCTACTGCTCTCTCTGCTGCCTCCTCAGGCCATTCTCCTGCCTCAGCCTCCCGAGAAGCTGGGACTACAGGCGCCTGCCACCACGCCCGGCTAATTTTTTTGTATTTTTTTTATAGAGACGGGGTTTCACCATGTTTACCAGGATGGTCTCGATCTCCTGACCTCGTGATCCGCCCGCCTCGGCCTCCCAAAGTGCTGGGATTACTGCGATTCCTTCATTTTGGGCCTGAGCAGGTCATCATAGGGACACATCTCGGTCACCACCCTTTAGAATAAGTTCTTCAAAGTAAGGTCTTTGTTATTACTAAGGGTTGCACTTCACCTACCAACTGACCTAGCAGGCATTTAGCATCCATTATCTGTGATCCATACAACCCTGCACGGTAGGTTTATTGCTTCTATTTTACAGATGAAGAAACTGAGGCCGAAGTCAATTGTAACTGGGCCAAGTTGGCCAAGTGACAGTGAGGTAGGAAGCAGTACCTGACTCCAGAGGAATGGCTGGGACATCGGACCAAATTGAGGACTAACTAAAACAGGTGTGATGGGAAGCACCTCCCATAAGACACTGCCAGCAGTGTACCTTGTCAGTTTACCATTGCCATGGCGACTCCCAGAAGTCACTGCCCCTTTCCTAGAATTTTCTACATAAAGTGCCCCTTAATTTGCATATAATTAAAAGTGTGTATAAATGTGACTGTAGTACTGCCTCTGAGCGGCTACTCGGGCACACTGCCTATGGGGTAGCCCTACCCTGCAAGGAGCAGTACCTCTGCTATTGCTGCACACTGCTATTTCGATAAAAGGTGCTATTTAACACCACTGGCTGGCCCTTGAATTCCTTTCTGGGTGAAGCTAAGAACCCTCCTAGGCTAAACCCCAATTTTGGGGCTTGCCTGTTCCGCATCAATAGAACGCAACCCAAGTCTGACCCATTCTGCTCTGTTATACCACCTCACCACAAGAAATTTCCTCTGATCTCGCACTTAATTTCTTCCTCTAACTAGCTCTTTTCCATGACCAACACCCACCAGGATCAGTTAGCAACAGTTATTGAGGCTGAATGTAATTAGTTACACACTTATGTCATTTTGAGCTGTTCAAGTTTAACTCCCTTGAAATTATAGTCAGTGGTTTGCAACCCTGGCTGCATATTAGAAACATCTGGGATGCTTTTAAAAAGTATAAATGCCGGCCGGGTGCGGTGGCTCACGCCTGTAATCCCAGCACTTTGGGAGGCCAAGACGGGCGGATCACGAGGTCAGGAGATCGAGACCATCCTGGTAAACACGGTGAAACCCCGTCTCTACCAAAAAATACAAAAAAATTAGCCGGGCGTGGTGGCGGGCGCCTGTAGTCCCAGCTTCTCAGGAGGCTGAGGCAGGAGAATGGCGTGAACCCGGGAGGCGGCGGAGCTTGCAGTGAGCGGAGATCGCGCCACTGCACTCCAGCCTGGGTGACAAAGCGAGACACCATTTCAAAAAAAAAAAAAGTATAAATGCCTAGCCCTACCTCCAGGGAGCCAGATTCAATTCTTCTGGAGTGGGGCTCAGGCACTACTGTTTTTTAAAGCTTCCCAGATAATTATAATATGTGCTGGCAGAGTTGAGAGCCAGTCATATCAGAAAGCTGGGGCAGAGGCCAAGTACGGTGGCTCACACCTGCAATCACAGCACTTTGGGAGGCTGGGGTGGGTGGATCACTTGAGGTCATGAGTTCGAGACCTGCCCAACCAACATGGCGGAACCTGTTTCTACTAAAAATACCAAAAAATTAGCTGGGTGTGATGTTACACACCTGTAATCTCAGCTACTTGGAAGACTGAGGCAGGAGAATCATTTGAACCCAAGAGGTGGAGGTTGCACTGAGCCAAGATCGCACCACTGCACTCCAGACTGGGGGACACAGCAAGACTCCATATAGAAAAAAAGAAAACAAAGAAAAAAAAAAGCTGGAGCAGGAGGGAAGACTGATGAAAGGAGAATAATAATAAAGCTTCTCTATGCATTTTGCATATACTTTTTTTTTTCTTTTTTTCAGATGGAATTTTGCTCTTGTTGCCCAGGCTGGAGTGCAATGGTGTGATTTCAGCTCACTGCAACCTCCGCCTCCTGGGTTCAAGCGATTCTCCTGCTTCAGCCTCCCAAGTAGCTGGGGTTACAGGCATGTGCCATCATACCCAGCTAATTTTGTATTTTTAGTAGAGATGAGGTTTCTCCATGTTGGTCAGGCTTGTCTCAAACTCCCGACCTCAGGTGATCACCCACCTCAGCCTCCCAAAGTGCTGGGATTACAGGCGTTAGCCACCGTGCCCGGCTATATTTTTAAACAAAAATATCTTTATTGGCTTCTCTGATAGCATGTGATATTTGTCAAAGACAGAAAGAAAGAGAAAACAAAGACCTTTCCATAACCTCATCCCTGAGGAACCACCATTATTGTTTGGAGTATATACTCCTTTTACATGTTTTTAGTCCTATACAAAATTATTGGGGTTTTTTTGGGTTTTTTTTGTTTTTTTTTTGAGACAGAGTCTCGCTGACACCAGACTGGAGTGCAGTGGCGCAATCTCAGCTCGCTGCAACCTCCACCTCCTGGGTTCAAGCGATTCTCCTGCCTCAACCTCCCAAGTAGCTGGGACTACAGGTGCATGCTACCACACCTGGCTAGTTTTTTGTATTTTTAGTAGAGATGGGGTTTCACCATGTTGGCCAGGATGGTCTCGATCTCCTGACCTCATGATCTGCCCACCTCGGCCTTCCAAAATGCTGAGATTACAGGAGTGAACGACCGTGACCAGACAATTTTTTAAACGTATTTTCTTTTTGCAGACACAATGGTGAAAAAAAAATTTTTAAACCTTTAATTTTCTGTAATTTTTTTCAATTAATAGCTTTTCATGTCAATATATGAGCATAGTACTATTTCCCTTTTAATGGCTTATTTATTTATTTATTTATTTTTGAGATGGAGTCTTGCTCTGTCACCCAGGCTGAGTGCAGTGGCGCGATCTCAGCTCACTGCGAGCTCCACCTTCCGGGTTCACGCCATTCTCCTGCCTCAGCCTCCCGAGTGGCTGGGACTACAGGCGCCCGCCACCACGCCTGGCTTCTTTTTTTTTTGTATTTTTAGCAGAGACGAAGTTTCACCGTGTTAGCCAGGATGGTCTCGATCTCCTGACCTGGTGATCTGCCGCCTCCGCCTCCCAAAGTCCTGGGATTACAGGTTTGAGCCACCGCGCCCGGCTTAATGGCTTATTCAGGAACACCATACTATACGTGCCCAAACTCCTATCAGTATAAATTTATTTCCAGTATTATACTATTCTAAATAATACTGCAGCAAACTTCATATATGTACATCTATTCACACTTGTTTTTTCTTTCTTAAGGTGAATTCCTAAAACTAGATTTTCTGGAGCAAAGATGAACATCTAAAATTGTGATGGGCTGGGCACCATGGCTCACCCCTGTAATCCAAACACTTTGGGAGGTCAAGCAGAGAGGATTGCCTGAGCCCAGGAGTCCAGCCTCGACAACATAGTGAGACCCCACCTCTATTAAACATGGCTGGGTGCAGTGGCTCACACCTGTAATCCCAGCACTTTGGGAGGCTGAGGCAGGTGGATCACCTGAGGTCAGGAGTTCAAGACCAGCCTGACCAACATGGAGAAATCCCGTCTCTATTAAAAATACGAAATTAGCTGGGTGTGGTGGCGCATGCCTGTAATCCCAGCTACTCAGGAGGCTGAGGCAGGAGAATCACTTGAACCCAGAGGTGGAGGTTACAGTGAGCTGAGATTGTGCCATTGTACTCCAGCCTGGGCAACAAGATCAAGACTCCGTCTCAAAAAAAAAAAAAAAAAAAGAAAGAAAAGAAAAAGAAAAGGCAAAAACAAACAAACAAACAAAACACAAAAAACAGTAACAAACAAAAAAAAAATTAAGAAAAACAAACATGGCCAGGCGCGGTGGCTCATGCCTGTAATCCCAGCACTTTGGGAGGCCGAGATGGGCGGATCACGAGGTCAGGAGATCGAGACCATCCTGGCTAACACGGTGAAACTCCGTTTCTACTAAAAATACAAAAAATTAGCCGGGTATGGTCGCAGGCGCCTGTAGTCTCAGCTACTCTCGAGGCTGAGGCAGGAGAATGGCATGAACGCGGGAGGTGGAGCTTGCAGTGAGCCGAGATCGCGCCACTGCACTCCAGCCTGGGGGACAGAGGGAGACTCTGTCTCAGAAAAAAAAAAAGAAAAACAAACATAAGGCCAGGTGTGGTGGTGCATGTTTATCTATAATCTCAGCACTTTGGGAGGCCAAGGCGGGAGGACTGCCTGAGCCCAGGTGTTTAAGACCAGCCTGGGCAACATGGCAAGGCCCTGTCTCTATTATAATTGAAAAAATAAAATTTTCAGCCACGTGTGGTGACTCATGCCTGCAATCCCAGCACTTTGTGAGGCCAAGGCAAGCAGATCACTTGAAGTCAGGAATTTGAGACCAGCCTGGCCAACATGGTGAAACCCTGTCTCTACGAAAAACACAAACATTAGACAGGCATGGTGGTATGCACCTGTAATCCCAGCTACTCGGGTAGAGATGGAGGTCTCACTATATTGCTGAGGCTGGTCTCAAACTCCTGTCCTCCAGCGATTCTCTAAACTCAGCCTCCCAAAGCACTGAGATTACAGGCGTGAGCCGCAGCCCCTGGCCCCTATCCTTTTTAATGGCTTATTTAGGAGTGCCATACTTATTTTGGGCAATCTCCCATGGATGTACATTTATTTCCAATATTGGAGTCTGTTCCAGAGGGATCTGCTTTCTGCATCTATCAGAGGGGGTGGAAGTCCTGAAGGCTGCCAAGTATAAACAAGTATTGGAAAACAGCTGCCCCAGAGGCACACTAGACCTTCTCAAAGTCCTCCCTACTGCCTGGAGTTGCTCCAGGCCAGGGTAACCCAGACCTGCTGGAACAGCCCTGATATGGTATGGCTGTGTCCCCACCCAAATCTCATCTTGAATTGTAATCCCCATAATCCCCACATGTTGTGGGAAGGACCCGGTGGGAGGTAATTTAATCAAATCATGGGAGGTAATTTCCCCCATGCTGTTCTCATGATAGTGACAGTTTTCATTAGATCTGACGGTTTTTTTTGTTGTTGTTGTTTTTTTTGAGACGGAGTCTCGCTCTGTCACCCGGGCTGGAGTGCAGTGGCCGGATCTCAGCTCACTGCAAGCTCCGCCCCCCTGGTTTATGCCATTCTCCTGCCTCAGCCTCCCGAGTAGCTGGGACTACAGGCGTCCACCACCTCACCCGGCTAGTTTTTTGTATTTTTTTAGTAGAGACGGGGTTTCACCGGATTAGCCAGGATGGTCTCGATCTCCTGACCTCGTGATCCACCCGTCTCGGCCTCCCAAAGTGCTGGGATTACAGGCTTGAGCCACCGCGCCCGGCTAGATCTGACGGTTTTATAAGCGTCTGCCATTTCCCCTGCTGACATTCGTTCTCTCCTGCTGCCCTGTGAAGAGGTGCCTTCCACCATGATTTTAAGTTTCCTGAGGCCTCCCCAGCCGTGAGCAACTGTGTCAATTAAACCTCTTTTCTTTATAAATTACCCAGCCTTGGGGGTATTCCTTCATAACAGCATGAGAACAGACTAATACAAGCCCTTACCACAGTTCCTATCTGAGGTTCGTGAGCATGGGATAGCTACAACAAGAGTTCTCAAAATTCTTGAGTTGGGCCTAGGTAATGAACACCCTCCTACAAAGGACAAACTATCATCTCATGTCATTCCCCATCAAGCAAATTGCTTAACTGTCCTTTGCCCAATTAACTCTCCTCCAACTTATGTTAAGATGAAATGGTTCAATACGACTTCCCCCCAGCCTTTCAGTAACCTCAGCTCTGTTATTAGCATTTGTGGGGCCAGCCCCAGGCCTCCAGGATTCAACTTTTCCCAATTGGAAAGCAACAGTCTTTTGTGTTTTTCCATCTGACAGACAGGGAGAGAGCCTACTGCCATTAGTTTGTATGTCAAGCAGACTTATATTTTCCTGCAGTTTCATGTTTTGAATTTTGAAACAAGTTTTGTGGGTTTTTCTCCCTGTCATATATCGAGTACTATTGCCCAATCCTTCTCATGTCCATCATACGTGTACCTCAATTTTCTGTGACCTGCCAATGGACTACTGGGTATGTGTGGCGAGGGGTGGGGGCAGGAAAATGTTTTGTTGGGGCAGGCAGTTTAGGTGTGCCGAAAGGAACGGGAAAAACAAGTTGAATATCCCTCATTGGAAATGCTTGGGACTGAAGGTGTTTCCAATTTCAGATTTTTTTGTATTTTGAAATATGTGCATATATATAATGAGATATCTTGAGGATGGGACCCAAGTCTAAAGGTGAAATTCATTACCTATTTCAGAAAAACTCTCAGTGTTTTTCCTCTAGATTCCACACGAACACAATACCAACCCAGAACACTTTTGTGTCCAAATGTGTAGATTTCTTCCCAAGAGCAAGCAATCAATTCTGCAGTGAACACCAACTAGGTATCCTCTAATTCACTTCCAACACAATCTTTCTGGAAACAATATCAGATCCTGCAGGGTAAGGGCTCAGTTCTCAAGACTGCCCCCATCCCCACACCAGTATCAAGTCTGGGGCTCCAGAACTTCTGACCAACTAGTTTCAAGTTAAGGTTCCCACCACCCTCTCTTTGGGTTTAATTTGCTGGAGTGGCTAACAAAACTCAGTGAAAAATGTTTACCAGTCATTTTTTCAAGACAGGGTCTTGCTCTGTCACTCAGGTTGGAGTGCAAACTGAACAGCTGGGACTGCAGGCATGCGCCACCACTCCTGGTTAATTTTTTTTTTTTTTTCCCCTAGTAGAGACAGGATCTATGATGTCCAGGCTGGTCTTGAACTCCTGGGCTCAAGCAATCCTCCTACCTCAGCCTCCCAAAGTGCTGGGATTATATGTGTGAGCCACCACGCCCGGCCTACCCGGTTTATTATAAAGGATGTAATAAAGGATACAGATGAAGAAATGCATAGACCAAGGCATAGGTAAGGGGCACAGAGCTTCTGTCCCCTCCCTGGACAAACCACCCTCCAGGAATCTCTACAAGCTCAGCTATCCTGACGCTCTCCACTGTCCTCATGGTTTTAACGAGGCTTTATGTCACCATTCCTTCCCCCAGGGTATGGGGTGGGACCTTCTCTGAAATGAGGGCTGTAATACCAGGGCTTTGGAAGGCCAAGGTGGGAGGATCGCTTGAGCCCAGGAGTTCAAGACCAGCCTGGGCAACAGAGCGAGACCCCATCTCTGAAAAAAAACTTAAAAATTAACCAGGCAGGGCCGGGCACGGTGGCTCAAGCCTATAATCCCAGCACTTTGGGAGGCCGAGACGGGCGGATCTGGAGGTCAGGAGATCGAGACCATCCTGGCTAACACGGTGAAACCCCGTCTCTACTAAAAAAATACAAAAAACTAGCCGGGTGAGGTGGCGGGCGCCTGTAGTCCCAGCTACTTGGGAGGCTGAGGCAGGAGAATGGCATGAACCTGGGAGGCGGAGCCTGCAGTGAGCCAAGATCCAGCCACTGCACTCCAGCCTGGGCGACAGAGCAAGACTCCGTCTCAAAAAAAAAAAAAAATTAACCAGGCAAGGTGGCTCACATCCATAACAAGGGCTGTGGGAATTATGAGCCAGGAACAAAAACAGAAAACATACACATCACAACACCAGTTTCATATACACCTTATAGACACAGGCTAAAGGTAATTTTGAGCAATATTTTTCATAGTTTTGCACATGAAACGAAGTTTGTATTAAGTACTCACATGTGGAATTTTCCACTTGTGGAGTCACGTCAGGACTCAGAAACTTTTGGATTTTTTAGCACTTTGGATTTGGAATTTTTGGACTAGGGATACTCAATCTGTATTGAAGGGGTATCAGGAAGCCTGCGACTAGCAGAGTGGGACTGAGGTGCTAAGAATGGGATACAGAGACCCAGGGTGAAAGTATCCGAAAAGTTCACACTGGTGTTCACACATTGTGTGTAAAACATTGATATCTATTTCATATCCTTAGTGCACTGATTTCTAGCACATGCCCTCACTGTTGTATTCTCAACATATATATATATATATATATATATATATATATTTTTTTTTTTTTTTTTTTTTTTTTTTTTTTGAGACAGAGTTTCACTCTTGTCGCCCAGGCTAGAGTGCAATGGTGCAATCTCGGCTCACTGCAACCTCTGCCTCCCAGGTTCAAGCAATTCTCCTGCCTCAGCCTCCTGAATAGCTGGGATTACAGGCACATGCCACCACACCCAGCTAATGTTTTTTTTATTTTTAGTAGAGATAGGGTTTCACCATGTTGGCCAGGCTGGTCTCGAACTCCTTCTCTCAGATGATCTGCCCGCCTTGGCCTCCCAAAGTGCGGGGATTACAGGCGTGAGCCACCTCACCTGGCCTTATTCTCAACATAATTAATTGCTGGTGAAATACTAACCACTTACCTTTTTGGGTCCTGTTTTCATGGGAAAAAACTTTGTTTCTGAGGTGAATGTTTTTCTTCTTAATATTTTTCTGTAGTGTTTAATTTTGTATAGTGATATATTTCTTTTATAAGAAAAATAAAGCTAAAAGAAACAATGTTAAGTAAAAAAAAAAAATCCAGGGTTGGAAAGAGAAGAGACTTGGAATGAGGCTGGTGGCTTATGTCTGGATCTCCTTCTCATCCTGGGCCTTTATGTAAACAGGTTTCAAAACTCTCTGAGAGAGAAGTGCCTGGTTAAAACACCACACAACACACCTTGCCTATTTCCTTTACTCAGCACCATTTAATGTATTAAAGAACAGCTTTAAAAAAAAAAAAACTTAAAATAGGAACTTCACAGTCTCTTAAGAGCTATATATTTAATACATTCACAAGATTTCAAATGAAAAACATATTATTATTCACGCTACAGGTTTTTAATTTTCCTTGGACAACACCAAAAACACAGTACTCAAACTGCATGGTTTTTTTTGTTTGTTTGTTTGTTTTTGAGATGGAATTTCACTCTTGTTGCCCAGGCTGGAGTACAATGGTGTGATCTTGGCTCATTGCAACCTCCACCTCCCAGGTTCAAGAGATTTGCCTGCCTCAGCCTACCGAGTAGCTGGGATTACAGGTGCCCGTATCCATGCCCGGATAATTTTTGTTTGTTTTTTCTTTTTTGAGACAGTGTCTCACTCTGTTGCCCAGGCTGGAGTGCAGTGGCATGATCTCAGCTCATTGCAAGCTCCGCCTTCCGGATTCACATCATTCTCCTGCCTCAGCCTCCCGAGTACCTGGGACTACAGGCGCCCACCACCACGCCCATCTAATGTTTTCTATTTTTCAGTAGAGACAGGGTTTCACCGTGTTAGCCAGGATGGTCTCGATTTCCTGACCTCCTGATCTGCCCGCCTCGGCCTCCCAAAGTGCTGGGATTACAGGTGTGAGCCACCGCATCTGGCAATTTTTGTATTTTAAATAGAGATGAGGTTTCACCATGTTGGCCAGGATGGTCTTGAACTCCTGACCTCAGGTGATCCATCTGCCTCGGCCTCCCAAAATGCTGGAATTACAGGCATGAGCCACCGTGCTCGGCCTACATGTTTTAACAAGAGAAACATGAACTATCATTTTGACACAAAGGTTAAAAAAAAGGCTGGCTGGACGCGGGGGCTCACGCCTGTAATCCCACCACTTTGGAAGGCTGAGGTGGGTGGATCACGAGGTCAGGAGATCAAGACCATCCTGGCCAACATGGTGAAACCCCATCTCCACTAAAAATACAAAATTAGCCGGGCATGGTGGCAGGAACCTGTAATCCCAGCTACTCAGCAGGGTGAGCCAGAATCATTTGAAGCCAGGAGGTGGAGCTTGCAGTGAGCAGAGATCATGCCACTGCACTCCAGCCTGGGCAACAGAGTGAGACTCCATCTCAAAGAAAAAAAAAAAAAAGACTATTTGTTGAATGTTGAAAGAAGGGGCTAAAATCAGTTGAAATTTGCAGTAGAAGGAAAACTGTGGAGTGTCTCATTCACTTCACTCTGATTTGAATTTTTTTTTTTTTTTTTTTTCTGAGACAGAGTATCGCTGTGTCACCCAGGCTAGAGTACAACAGTGTGATATCAGCTCACTGCAACCTTCGCCTCCTGGGTTCAAGCAATTCTCCTGCCTCAGCCTCCTGAGTAGCTGGGATTACAGGCGTGCGTCACCACACCTGGCTAATTCTTGTATTTTTAGTAGAAACGGGGTTTCACCATGTTGGCCAGGCTGGTCTTGAACTCCTGACCTCAGGTGATCTGCCTGCCTCGACTTCCCAAAGTGCTGGGATTACAGGCATGAGCCACCATGCCTGGCCTGAATTTTTTTTGAGCCAGGGTCTTACTCTGTCCCCCAGGCTGGAGTGCAGTGGCGTACTCATGGCTCACTGCAGCCTCCAATTCCTAAACTCAAATGATCTTCTCACCTCAGCCTGCCAGGTAGCTAGGATTACAGATGTGTGCTGCCACACTAATTTTTTAAAATTTTTTTGTATAGATGGGGTCTCACTATGAGCCCAGGCTCATCTTGAAGTTCTGGGCTCAAGCAGTCCTCTTCCTTGGCTTCCCAAAGCACTGGGATTACAGGCGTGAGCCAGCATGCCAGCCGTCACTCTCATTTTTGAGCACAGGAATTGTGCCCAAAGGCTAGGATAAGGAATTAAAGATGCCAAGAAATACCCCCAAACATCAATTATAAAAGGAAGACTACACTAATGTTTGTGAAAAGCTTATAATAACATAGAGAAATAGTTAAGTTACAAAGTTAAATGAAAAAGTAGGGTATAAAACTGTATAAACAGTACAATCTCAACTATGTAAAAATCAACCAATATATGCCCTAAAAAGGCTGAAAGGAAACAGTTCAAACTGTTAATGTGGCTGTGTTTAAGAAGTGTATCTAATAGGGATCTTTTTTCTTCCTCTTTAGTTTTCTGTCTTTTCCAAATGTTTCTCTACTGGGGATATTTTTTTAAAAGCTATTAGGGGAGGAATAGAATAAAAATTAAAAAAAAAAAAAAGCTATTAGTTACAAAAAACTAAGTGTGATAGAAGTATTGAATTTGAGTTAATGAATTTAAGTCCAGCCTATAAGAGTTTGTATATTTAGAAAACTATGAAACATTCCAGGCTACTCCATGAATCCACTGGTAGGACCAGAGGTTAGAGGTGGAAGTGCCACCTGGTCCTGCCTAATGAAAAATGCCGAATCAGCCAGGCACGGTGGCTCACACGCCTGTAATCCCAGCATTTTGGGAGGCTGAGGTGGGCGGATCACCTGAGGTCAGGAGTTTGAAACCAGCCTGGCCAACATGGCGAAACCCTGTCTCCACTAAAAGTACAAAAATTAGCCAGGCGTGGTGGCGGGCGCCTATAATCCTAGCTACTCAGGAGGCTAAGGCAGGAGAATCGCATGAACCCAGGAAACAGAGGTTGCAGTGAGCCGAGATGGCGCCACTGCACTCCAGCTCAGGTGACAAGAGCGAGACTCTGTCTCAAAAAAACAAAACAAAACACCCAAATCAATCAGGAATGTCCCATATTTACAAAAAAGAACAGACATACATTTAGCAAAAACTTATTTGCCCATTAATACTAGAATCAAACATGCAGATTTTCTTCTATTTTCTGTGCAGCTGTCAAGTTACAAAAATGCTATTATCACAACTATAGAAAGCCAATTCTAGTTTAGAAATAGTAATAAAACAGCACTTCAACAAGAGTGGACCAAGAAAAGTGCACAACTTAGAAAATTTTAAAAGTGCTTCCTATAAAAATGATTCCCTTTAAGACATTTGTTCACTGTATACATTTTAAGGTCCCCTCTCCCACCCCCCAACAAAAATAGAGGCAGAACCTCTAAGCACTTTCTAACAAAGCGTCCCCTGGTTTGTTCCTCTGACAAACCCTGACTGAAGGCTCATGATGTGCAGGCACTGGGGTCTCAAAGAGGACGAAGACTTGTCCCTGCCTCAAGGATGCCTCAGTCTTCCCAAAACAGGAGGCAGACAAGTCACCAACCATTATGGATGTAGAATGGATGTATTATACATCCATTAAAAGCAGATGCCACTGCCTTCTTAAAATTAAAGGATATGCTGCAATTCCCACTGAATTACTTATACAAACCTCCTTACACACAAGCTGTCCTGACTTACTAGGAGGCAAAAATGCCACCACCTTCTCCTGATAAATACTTCTCTAATAGGCAGGCATTAAATTACATTTTGTGATGTTTGCCCCTAAACATCACAATGCCTAGTTAAGTCAGTTAACCTTCTTTTAAGCAATGGTGCCTATTTTACTCTGAGAATGAGACACTTTGAAACTGAGTAAGGAAGCAGTCCTGTATGTAGATCAAGACTCATCAGTACCATCAAAAGCTGAGATGAAAGAGTGTACGTTTCAACAGAAATCTTCAATCTCCCATCCGTTGATTTGCAATGTGCTCCTGCGTCAGCCGCTCCAGGTCTTTCTGCACATTTGGGTGGTCTTCCAGATCTTCGTAGAGCGACCTGACAATGTCCAGTCTCCTGTAATTCTCAGGCGTGACTAGGCTCCGGACAACCTGGAGGCATCGTTCTTTCAGAGTATACACTGGAAGGGCAAAAACCAAATCCTCAGTGGCAGACTAGGGTCTCAGTACAAGGAATGAGCAAGAGGCTTTGCCAACAGCTACCTTTACTACTGATGGATCTCACTTCAGGTTAAAGAAAAAAAGTGAGTGCATGTATGTGGCAGTGTGTTATACTGATGGCCCCCTATGGACACCTCAGGGTAGTAATTTCACCTTGAAATGGGCTGGGCTTGTGACTGCTTTAACTAACTGAATGTGGATGAAGCAACACTGCAATTCTGGGTCGAAGCCTTAAAAAGGCCTGTCGACTTCTGCTTTTATTCTTTTGAAAGCCCTGAGCCACCGTGCTAGAGAGACCACATAAAGAGGAACAGGCCCTGGCCAGGCATGGTGGTTCATGCCTGTGATCCCAGCACTTTGGGAGGCTGACGTGAGTAGATCGCCTGAGCTCAGGAGTTCGAGACCAGCCTGGGCAACATGGCAAAACCCCGTCCCTATAAAATATACAAAAAATTAACCAGGCATGGTGGCACGTGCCTGTGGTCCCAGCGACTGGGGAGGCTGAGGTGGGAGGAGGATCATTTGAGCCCTGGAGGCAGAGGTTGCAGTGAGCTGAGATCATGCCACTGCACTCCAACCTGGGTGACAGAGTGAGAACCCATCTCGAAAAAAAAGAAAAAAGAAAAAAAAAAAAAAAGAGGGACAGGTCCAGCCCCCAGCTGCCAGCAAAAGACAGCCATACCAACGACTACCACCAGCAGAGTAACCGCCTAGTTGAGCCCAGCCTGGACTACAGAATTATGAACAAAATAAAATGGTGGGCCAGGTGCAGTGGCTCACACCTGTAATCCTAGCACTTTAGGAGGCTGAGACAGGCAGGTTGCCTGAGCTCAGGAGTTCAAGATCAGCCTGGTCAACATGGTGAAACCCCAGTCTCCAATAAAATGCAAACAATTAGCCAGGCTTGGTGGTGCACACCTGTAGTCCCAGCTGCTGAAGCAGGAGAATCGCTTGAACCCAAGAGGCAGAGGTTGCAGTGAGCCAAGATCACACACCACTGCACTCCAGCCTGGGTGACACAGTGAGACTCTGTCTCCCAAAAAAAAAAAAAAAAAAAAAAAAAAGTGGTTTTTGGGGTGGTAGTCACAAAACACATAACCAAAACAATGTGTACTTCGAAAATCTAGTACAACTGAATTGGGTATCCCAATTCCTATTTTACACTCACTGGAAACGTACTCCTTAAGAGTATTCTATAAGGCAAATTTACCAAATTTAACTCAGCAATGCTCATTTTTATATATCTACTTCCTTAAACAGAATCTATGCACACGTATTAGTTTGAATCCTATGAAACCCATGTATTTGGGGGGCTTTGTGGGTTGTTTTTTTGTTTGTTTTCTTTTTTGAGACAGGGTCTCACTCTGTCACCTGGGCTGGAGTGCAGTGGTGTGATGATGGCTCACTGCAGCCTCAAACTCCTGGGCTCAAGGGATCCTCCCACCTCGGCCTCCCAAATTGCTGCGACTACAGGCACATGCTAAGACAGCCAGGTAATTTAAAAAAATTTTTTTTGTAGAGCTGGGGTCTCACTTTGTTGTCCAGGCTGGTCAAGAACTCCTGACCTCAAGCGACCCTCCCGCCACAGCCTCCCTAAGTGCTAGAATTACAGGCATGATTATAGGCATGAGCCACCATGCATTGCTGGTCTTTAGTGAGTTTTTTTACCCACAGGAACATCAGTTTATTAGGGTTTACCCTGATAAAATCATTTGAGCTTCAAACAAATAGTGAAGTATTATACCAATCTTCAATGATTTAAAAAAAAAAAAAAAAAAAAAACAGGCCAGAGGCGGTGGCTCATGCCTATAATTCCAGCACTTTGGGAGGCTGAGGTGGGCGGATCACCTGAGGTCAGGAGTTCAAGATCAGCCTGGCCAACATGGTGAAACCACGTCTCTACTAAAAATACAAAAATTAGCCAGGTGTGGTGGCAGGCGCCTATAACCCCAGCAACCCAGGAGGCTGAGGCAGGAGAATCACTTGTACCTGGGATGCAGAAGCTGCAGTGAGCTGAAATCACACCACTGCACTCCAGCCTGGATGGCACTGTGAGACTCTCTAAAAATAAAAACAAAAATAAATATACCTCTGATTGGCACTGTGAGCTTGATTGTGTTAAATTAAAAATACATAGGCCAGGCGCAGTGGCTCACGCCTGTAATCCCAACACTTTGGGAAGCCAAGGCGGGTGGATCACGAGGTCAGGAGAATGAGACCATCCTGGCTAACACGTGAAACCCCATCTCTACTAAAAAATACAAAAAAAATTAGCCAGGCACTGGGGCGGCCGCCTGTAGTCCCAGCTACCAGGGAGGCTGGGGGAGGAGAATGGCATGAACCCAGGAAGCGGAGCTTGCAGTGAACCAACATCATGCCACTGCGCTCCAGCGTGGGCGACAGAGGGAGACTCCTCTGTCTCAAATAAATAAATTAATTAAAATAAAAATAAAAATACATAGGCCGGGTGCTGCAGCTGACACCTGTAAATCCCAGCACTTTGGGAGGCTGAGGCAGGCAGATCATGAGGTCAGGAGATGGAGACCATCCTGCTAACATGGTGAAACCCTGTCTCTACTAAAAATACAAAAAATTAGCGGGGTGGGTGGCACACGCTGTAGTCCCAGCTACTCAGGAGGTTGAGACAGGAGAATCGCTAACCCAGTAGGCAGAGGTTGCAGTGAGCCAAGACTGCGCCACTGTACTCCACCCTGGCCAACACAACGAGATTCCATCTGAAAAAAATTAAAAAAATTAGAAGTCAACAAGAAATAAGCCAAAATATCTCATGCTCTACACATTGTTCTCCTGGAGCTCCAGGGCACAATTCGGCCAGGGAAACAAAAGGCATTCATAATTTTACAATTCTACAAAACTAATCTATGATGTGATACTTTAATTTTGCTTGTCTCTTAAGAGCCCAAAGTGCTTTTGAGACACCATAACATCTTTAACACAAAACATACAAATACATCAGTTCCATTTTATTTATGGTAGAGAATAGGATACAAAAAGATTGGATACCTTGCCTGACATCAGGCAAAAATTAAGGACTGGGCTTAATTTTTCAAGTGGCCTATCCACAACAAACAACCTTATCTTTTTAAAAAGTAAAACTGAACATCAGTACCTGGCAGTGTAATATTGGCAAAAATAGGCTGTCCGTCAACATTGAGAGATGGCACAAATAATTCAGTTTGGTTAACCAGAAGCCCATCGTGTGTCCCTGCATCTCTGAAGAGCCAAAGGTGACCTATCAGGACAAGCAAAGGTTGTTAAAGAGCCACACTGGTGGCTGGGCGCGGTGGCTCACACCTGTAATCCCAGCACTTTGGGAGGCCGAGGCGGGCGGATCACGAGGTCAGGAGATTGAGACCGTCCTAGCTAACGCAGTGAAACCTCGTCTCTATTAAAAATACAAAAAAAATAGCCAGGTGTGGTAGCGAGTGCCTGTAGCCCCAGTTACTCCGGAGGCTGAGGCAGGAGAATGGTGTGAACCAGGGAGGTGGAGCTTGCAATGAGCTGAGATCATGCCACTGCCCTCCAGCCTGGGCAACAGAGCAAGACTCCATCTCCAAAAAAAAAAAAAAAGAGCCACACTGGTCGAAGTCAGGGCACCTATTTTCTCCATTTCCCCTGACCTACACAAAAAGCTAAAAAGCTTGCCTCTCACTCTGCTTAAATATCATACAAAGCTCTTCTAGTAACATTATCTCAGTCAGTCCTCACAACAGATCCATTTATAGATGAGAAAACAGGTCTGAGAAGGCAAGTGACATGCTCAAGGTATAAGACGGTAAGTAAAGAGCACATACTTGAAGCTCCTGTAATCCCAGCTACTCAGGAGGCTGAGGCAGGAGAACCGCTCGAACCAGGGAGTCGGGAGGTTGCATCCGGAGGTTGCATCGGGAGGTTGCAGTGAGCCAAGATTGCACAACAGCACTCCAGTCTGGTGACAGATCCAGACTCCACCTCAAATATATATATATATAGAAAAACTTTCAAAGGGCTGGGCGCAGTGGCTCACACCTGTAATCTCAGCACTTTGGGAGGCCAAGGCCGGTGGATCATCTGAGGTCAGAAGTTCGAGACCAGCCTGGCCAAAATGACGAAACCCCCATCTCTACTAAAAAAAAATTAGCCAGGCGTGGTGGCGCACGCCTCTAATCCCCAATCCTCGGAAGGTTGAGGCAAGAGAACCACTTGACCCCAGGTGGCAGATGTTGCAATGAGCCGCAATTGTGCCACTGCATTCTAGCTTGCGTCACTGCATTCTAGCTTGGGCCACTGCACTCCAGCTTGGAGGGCAAGACTCCCGTCTCAAAAAAAAAAAAAAAATTTCAATGCCTCCACATTCCTAGGGGGTAAAATCACCTTTAGAGCTTCCTCTCTCAAGACTCCAGGTCTCAACGCATGCATGTCTAGAACCTCTTACCTAGGATTGGCTAGCTCCTACTCCATCCTGCTTCCTTCCTTCTCTGGGAAGCGCTCCTTAACTGAAACCACACAACCGCAACCCCTCCAACTCCGAGCAGGCAGGTAGGTCAAGCTCCCACGTCACACACGGTCGGCTCTTCCGGCGTCAACATGACCCTGGCTTATTCCTGTCAGTTAATGCATCTGTCTGTCTCCCCAGGAGGAATATGTTCTCCATGAGGGCAGAGACTGCGCAGAACTGGCCCACTGGAGTCATCAGGACTGAACAGATGGGATGTTAAAGATGGAGCTTTTCTTTTTTTGTGTGTGAGACGGAGTCTCGCTCTGTCGCGCAGGCCGGATGTCAGCTCACTGCAAGCTGCGCCTCCCGGGTTCACGCCATTCTCCTGCCTCAGCCTCCCAAGTAGCTGGGACTACAGGCGCCCGCCACCTCGCCTGGCTAGTTTTTTGTATTTAGTAGAGACGTGGTTTCGCCGTGTTAGCCAGGATGGTCTCGATCTCCTGACCTCGTGATCCGCCCGTCTGGGCCTCCCAAAGTGCTGGGATTACAGGCTTGAGCCACAGCGCCCGGCCGAGCTTTTCTTTTAGGGGAAAATACACGTGGGGCGGGGGGTGAGAGGAGCCACCTTCAAATGCAAACTATTCAGCCTTATAAAGAATGCTCTGGGCCGGGCGCGGCGGCTCACGCCCATAATCCCAGCACTTTGGAAGGCCGAGGCGGGCGGATCACGAAGTCAGTAGTTCGAGACTAGCCTGATCAACATGGTGAAATCCCATCTCTACTAAAAATACAAAAATCAGCCGGGCGTGGTGGCGCGCGCCTGTAATCCCAGCAACTCAGGAGGCTGAGGCAGGAGAATCGCTTGAACCCGGAAGGCTGAGGCTGCAGTGAGTCGAGATCGCGCCACTGCACTCCAGCCTGGGTGACAGAGTGAGACTCCGTCTCGGGGGGGGGGGGGGGGAAGAATGCTCTGACGCTTGCGAGCAGCGTCACCCTGGATGTGTCCCGCCTCAAGGGGCCTCAGTTCCCCGTCTGCAAAATGGACCCCGGAGCGGTTGAGGGGCTTCAGCAGACCGTGCTATCGTCCCTGCTGGGTCAGGCCTAAGCGCCGGGCCCGTACCTCGGTAGCTGTGGATGCGGCGGCCCGTGCCAGGCGGCAGCGTTGGGTAGGGCTGCGGCTCGCCGTCGAAGTTGAGCCATAGGGGCAGCACGACGCGCGGGCTGCGGTTGCAGAAGATGACCTGGGAGGGCTCGCGCGAGTTCACCGAGCGCAGCACGGGCAGCGGCCGCCCTGCCTCCATCTCCTCCTCGGCGCCCAGTTCCTCCGGACCGGACTCTTCCGGGCCGGACTCCTCGGCGCCCGACTCCTCCCGGCCGCCCTCTTCAGGGCCGTACTCTTCGGCGCCTGCCTCCTCCGCGCCTGCCTCGGCCTCGTCCCAGTTCTCCGCCCTCCGGGGCATTCCCTCCGCGGCCCGGACCACCCGGGCTGGACGCCGCGGGATTCGCGGGCCGGACGCGAGGCGGAGTTGCGTGCGCGCTCCCGAGTCGACCTGCGTAGCCTTCGCGCGCGCTGGGTAGAGGATGGAACCCGCTCGAGGACATAGTCGGCCAGAGGCTGTGCGCGTGCGCAAAAGGATCCCCCAGCACCAGCTGCCATTCTAACGGAGGCTGCGGCTGAGCGGAGGCGAAGGCTGAACGAAGACGAGCCTAGGGCAACTCGTTACTATATTTCCGCTATAAATTTTTTTTTTAATCCTCTAAGGTTTTTTGTTTTGTTTTGTTTTGTTTTGAGACAGGGTCTCACTCTGTCGCCCAGGCTGGAGTGCAGTGGCGCGAGCTTGGCCCACTGCAGCCTTGACCTCCGTGACTCAAGCGATCCCCTCGCCTCAGCCTCCCGAGCAGTTGGTACTACAGGCGCGCACCACCATGCTCGACAAATTATTTTTATTTGTTGTTTGAGACGGAGTATCGCTATGTTGCCTAGGCTGGTCTCGAACTCCTGGGTTCAAGTGATCCTCCTGCCTTGGCCTCTCAAAGTGCAGGGATTACAGGTCTTAGCCACTGTTCCTGGCCGACTAACTGAATTTTTTTTTTCTTCATGTCAGACGCGCGATGTGCCGCCGTAGTAACAAGGTTCGAGAGTGGCACATCTCACACACACGGGAACACCCAGTCATCAGGCTTATAAACTACAAAAAGTCAGCTAACTGAATTCTTACAAGGCATGGGTGATTAGTAAAGAGGGAAAAATAATTAGACCTACTATGTGCAGAGCACTCTGGTGGAAATTGGCAAATCAGATATTTACTTTAGGGCAATTAAAACTACAAACATAAACACTCATGACCTTTGTTCATTTTACAAATGTTTATTAAGGCCTTACTATGTACCACCTATGGTGGTAAGTGTTGAAAATATTGTAAAAATCGGTCATGTTTCCTGCTTTCACTGTACTTCAATAAAAGGGTCATACGGCACTCAATCACACAAATAAAATTGCAACTATGGGTGGGTGCAGTGGCTCACACCTGTAATCCTAGCACTTTGGGAGGCCGAAGAGGGCTGATCAGGAGGTCAGGAGTTCGAGACCAGCCTGACCAACATGGTGAAACCCCATCTCTACTAAAAATACAAAACTTAGCCTGGCGTGATGCTGCGGGCATGTAATATCCCAGCTACTTAGGAGGCTGAGGCAGGAGAACTGCTTGAACCCAGGAGGCGGAGGTTGCAGTGAGTGCTCCAGCCTGGGTGACAGAATGAGACTCTGTCTCAAAAAAAAAAAAAAAAAATTGCAACTGTGACTCGTACAACAAAAAGAGACACAGGGTACTATCGAAGGCTAAAGATCTGGGGGTCAAGGAAGATGGTACACAATTCTGTGTAATTAAATGTTCAATGATGTGGGATGGACTCAAGTGGAGATGCAGCTCAGAAAAAGAAGGATCCAGAGAGTTTTATATTAGTTAAAAATATATTTTTTAAAGACAGTCTCTCTTTATCACCCAGGCTGGAGTGCAGTGGCTCAATCTCAGCTCACTGCAACCTCTGTCTACCGAGTTCAAGCGATTCTCGTGCCTCAGCCTCTGGAGTAGCTGGGATAACAGGTGTGTGCCACCACACCCAGGTAATTTTTGTATTTTTAGTAGAGACGGGGTTTCACCATGTTTGCCAGGCTGGTCTCGAACTCCTGACCTAAGGTAATCTGCCTGCCTTGGTTTTCCAAAGTGCTGGGATTACAGGTGTGAGCCACCATGCCCAGCTCAAAAATAAATTTCAAGTAGAAAGAAAAAGTCTATCAAGTGCCAGGCACTGTGCTAAGCATCCCACATGAATTAAGGCTATGTCATTATCTCCATTTCACAACTAAGGAAACAGAAGGGTATATAAGAATGTGAAGGCCAGGCACCGTATGCCTGTAATCACAAGACTTTGGGAACCCAAGGGAGATAGATCACTTGAGTCCAGGAGTTTGAAACCAGCCTGGGCAATATAGCGAGGTCCTGTCTCTATAAAAAATGAAAAAATTAGCCAGGAATGGTGGCGTGCACCTGTAGTCCCAGCTACTCAGGAGGCTGAAGCAGGAGGATCACTTGAGCCCGGGAGGTCGAGGCTGCAGTGAGCTGTGATCATGCCAGGGTACTCCAGCCTGGGCAACAGAACCAGACCCTGTCTCAAAAAAAAAAAAAGAAAGAAAAGAATGTGAACAGGGTAGTGTAGTCAGAATGCTGGGTCAGAGAGGCTCATCACCTGATGCCTTAGGAAAAAATGACAGTATGAGTGAACCTCAGGAGTTGGACATCTCCACAAAAGCACTGACACCATGAACCTAAGTAATTTTGCCTAGGGCTCTCCTTAACAGCTTACTACAAAGAGATGGTGTATCCTGGTGGCCTCCAGCCGGATTAAGTGACCAGCAGTGATGCTGGACCCCCAGCTACATTAACAACATGAAAATGTTGTAGAGAAAAATCCCAAAGTAGGCTAGACGTGGTGGCTCACGCCTGTGATCCCAGCACTTTGGGAGGCCAAAGTGAGGAGATCACTTGAGGTCAGGAGTTCGCGACCAGCCTGGCCGACATGGTGAAATCCCGTCTCTACTAAAAATACAAAAAATTACCCGGCATGGTTGCCCGTGCCTGTAGTCCGAGCTACTTGGGAGGCTGAGGTGGGAGAATCACTTAAATCCAGGAGGCAGAGGTTGCAGTGATCCCAGATAGCACCACTACACTCCAGCATGGGCGACAGAGTGAGACTCCATCTCAAAAAAAAATAATAAATAATAAAAATAAAATAAACCCCAAAGTAAGACTTCGGTTAATCAAATTACAATGGCTCAGAGCCATCATAATTCACAAGATTCATGCAAACATCCCCTCAGTTGTACTGCCATGATAGCGAGGTGAAATATACCAGTTTAATATTACAGAAATGCCTACATCCCTAAAATGAAACCAGTTGTTTAGATAAATGCAGGCTTTGAGATTGCAAATATGTTTCAAAGATCATTTAAGAGGAAGGGGATTACAAATGCTGTAATCCCAGCATTTTGGGAGGCTGAGGTGGGCAGATCACTTGAGCTGAGGAGTTCAGCACTAGCCTGGGCAGCATGATGAAATCCTCTCTCTACAAAAAATACAAAAAATTAGCCAGGCATGGGTGCACCTATAGTCCCAGCTGCTCAGGAGGCTGACGCTGGAGGATCACCTGAGCTCAGGAAGGTCAAGCCTGCAGTGAACTGTGATCGCGACACTGCGATCGCGACACTGCACTTTAGCCTGGGTAACAGAGCAACACTGTGTCTCAAAAAAAAAAAAAAAAAAAAATTGCAAAGGAAACAAGTTTAGAATATACTAAGTAAAACCACAGGCAAAATTGTTCTTACGGTACACTTTTCATTGTGCAAAAAGACATGTAGAAAATAATAAAAAATACAATGTCTAAAGGCAACTGGTGGGCCGTGCGCGATGGACCTCGCCTGTAATCCCAGCACTTTGGGAGGCCGAGGCGGGCGGATCACGACGTCAGGAGATCAAGACCATCCTGGCTAACATGGTGAAACCCCGTCTCTACTAAAAATACAAAAACAAAATTAGCCGGGCATGGTGGCGGACGCCTGTAGTCCCAGCTATTCTGGAGGCTGAGGCGGCAGAATGGCGTGAATCTCGGAGGCGGAGCTTGCAGTGAGCAGAGATGGCACCACTGCACTGCAGCCTGGGTGACAGAGCGAGACTCTGTCTCAATAAATAAATAAATAAATAAATAAAAGACAACTGGTGACTTTTTCTATCTCCTTCTCTGTTTTTTCTAAATTTTCTCTAAGGGGGATATATTTTACCTTGTTTGTATGTCGACTAATTAAAAAATACAAGTACAATAATAAAGCAAATACTGATAATCTCATATGTAATTAGCATGTTGTCATATTTACTGCCTTTGTTTCCAGTTTTTGCAGTGAGCCGAGATCGAGATCGTGCCACTGCACTCCAGCCTGGGTGAAAGTGAGACTCCATCTCAAAAAAAAAAAAAAAACCAGAATATCATCACCCCCAAAACTCCTTCATGGTCAAACCCTGCTCCCACTCTTAATCCCTGGCAACCACTGATCTGTCTGTCTTCTGTCCCTATAGTTTTGCCTTTCCAGAATGTTACACAACCAAATCATATCATATGTATGTAGCCTTTTGAGTTTGGCTTTTTTTCACTTAGCATAATGCATTTGAGATTCATCCAAGTTGTAGTATATAACAACTTATTTTTATTGCCAAGGGTATTCCACACTATCTACTTACCAACTGTAAGATATTGGTTTGTTTCCAGTTGTTAGCAACGATAAAGCTGCTGTATACATTTGTGTACAGGTTTCTTGCAAACTTAAGTTTTGTTTCTCTTGGGTAAGAATCACCTAGGAGATTGCTAGGTCAAATGGGAAGTACATGTTTAACTTCATGAGAAATTGCTAACCTGTTTCCCCAGAGCGGTTGTATCATTTTGCATTCTCACCAGCAACGTATGACTGTTCCAGTTGCTCCACATTCTTGTCTACAGTTGGTATTATCAGATTTCAGGTTTTGTTCTTTTGTTTTGAGACAGAGTCTCCCTCTGCCGCCTAGGCTGGAGTGCATTGGCATGATCTCGGCTCACTGCAAGCTCCGCCTCCCGGGTTCATGCCATTCTCCTACCTCAGCCTCCCAAGTAGCTGGGACTACAGGCGCCCGCCACCACGCCTGGCTAATTTTTTGTATTTTTAGTAGAGACGGGGTTTCACTGTGTTAGCCAGGATGGTCTCAATCTCCTGACCTCGTGATCCACTCGCCTTGGCCTCCCAAAGTGCTGGGATTACAGGCATGAGCCACCACGCCCAGCCTGGGGTTTTGTTCTTTAAAATACATTTTTTTCGGTGGCTCAAGCCTGTAATCCCAGCACTTTGGGAGGCTGAGACGGGCAGATCACGAGGTCAGGAGATCGAGACCATCCTGGCTAACACGGTGAAACCCCGTCTCTACTAAAAAATACAAAAAACTAGCCAGGCGAGGTGGCAGGCGCCTGTAGTCCCAGTTACTCGGGAGGCTGAGGCAGGAGAATGGTGTAAACCCGGGAGGCGGAGCTTGCAGTGAGCCGAGATCCCACCACTGCACTCCAGCCTGGGCGACAGAGTGAGACTCCGTCTCAAAATAAATAAATAAATAAATAAACAAAATAAAATTTTTTAGCCATTCTAATAGATGTATAGTGGTATATTATTGAGGTTTAATTTGTACTTCTCTAGTAACTAACAATGTTGAACATCTTTTCATGAGCTTGTTTGCCATTAAAAAATAATCAAGCTGGCCAAGTGCAGCGGCTCACGTCTGTTATCCCACCATTTTGGGAGACCCAGGTGGGAGGATGGCTTGAGCCCGGAGTTCAAGACCAGCTTGGGCAACATAGTGTAACCCTATCTCTATTTTGTAAAAAAATTAAAAATTAAAAAAATTTTTTTTAAATCAAGCTAACATATCTAACACCTCAGTTTTTTTGTGGTGAGAATATTTAAGGTCTATTCTCTTGGCTGGGTACAGTAGCTCATGCCTGTAATCCCAGCACTTTGGGAGGCCAAGGCACGCAGATCATCTGAGGTCAGGAGTTCAAGACCAGCCTGGCCAACATGGTGAAACCCTATCTCTACTAAAAATACAAAAAATAGCCAGGCATGGTGGTGGGTGCTTGTAGTCTCAGCTACTCAGGGGGCTGAGGCAGGAGAATCGCTTGAACCTAGTGTAAGAATTAAACAAAAAGGAGAGAAACACGAAGGGTGGCTTGACAGTCAACAGGTTTATTTCAAACCTGGGAGGGACTTCTGACCAAGTTAGGTCAGAAGCTGCACAATCTTACATACTGAGAGTTTTTAAGGATTCAGGGTTGGAGAGTTTATCAGAGACTTGGACTGCTTCTGTGTTTCTTTGTTGTGCTTATCTGGGAGGGAGAGTTGTGTCTGTTCCTGTACCTCTTTCTGCAGCTGCGGGCATATCCCCCGAGTCTGCTTTTAGCTTCCCTATCTTAGTGCACCTGAGGGAAAGGAATGTGCTTATTAAGGCCCACTGTTTTACTGGGGCACATTGTATGAGCGTGAAGTTTGGCAGTCACCCAAGAGACTTTATCCCCACCGCCCTCTGAGCCCGAGCTGTCTTATCTGTGTTTTACTGTCTGCTCTTTCTAGCTGCTTATAGCTAGAAGAGAAGTGATTTCCTTGAAATGTATGAGGCTAGAAAGGGAGTTGGAACTTAAAGTGGTGGTGTTTGTCCAAGATGACAGTGCTCCTGCTCTGTCACCCAGGAGGCGGAGGTTGCAGTGAGTCAAGATCGCACCACTGCACTCCAGCCTGGTGACAGAGCAAGACCCTGTCTTAAAAAAAAAAAAAAAGCAAAAAACTACACTCTTAGCAATTTTCAAATATACATTATTAACTATAGTCATCATGCTGTATAACAGATCTCCAGAATATACTCCTCCCAACCAAAAGGGTGCCTCATACCCTTTGACCAATATCTCCCCGTTTCATCTCAAACCCCTGACTCTGGCAACCACCATTCTACTCTCTGCTTTTGTGAGTTCAACTTATTTAATTTTTATTTATTTATTTATTTATTTATTTATTTATTTATTTACTTATTGAGACGGAGTTTCGCTCTTGGCGACAGAGTGAGACTCTGTCTCAAAAAGACAAAAAAATTCCACATATAAGTGAGAACATGCATTTCCACATATAAGTGAGAACATGTATATATTCATTTTTTCTTTTTTTTTTTTTTCTTTTTTTTGAGGCGGAGTCTTCACTCTGTCGCCCAGGCTGGAGTGCAGTGGCACCATCTCGGCTCACTGCAAGCTCCGCCTCCCGGGTTCGCGCCATTCTCCTGCCTCAGCCTCCCGAGTAGCTGGGACTACAGGCGCCCGCCACCGCGCCCGGCTAATTTTTTGTATTTTAGTAGAGACGGGGTTTCACCGTGTTAGCCAGGATGGTCTCGATCTCCTGACCTCGTGATCCACCCGCCTCGGCCTCCCAAAGTGCAGGGATTACAGGCGTGAGCCACTGCGCCCGGCCCATTTTTTCTTTTTCTTTATTTTGAGACAGAGTTTCGCTCTTGTTGCCCAAGCAGGAGTGCAGTGGTGTGATTCTTGGCTCACTGCAACCTCTGCCTCCTGGATTCAGGCGATTCTCCTGCCTCAGCCTCCAGAGGAGCTGGGATTACAGGCGCCCACCACCACACCTGGCTAATTTTGTATTTTTAGTAGGGACGGGGTTTCACCATGTTGACCAGGCTGGTCTCAAATTCCTGACCTCAGGTGATCCGCCCACCTTGGCCCCCCAAAGTGCTGGGATTACAGGCGTGAGCCACTGCACCTGGCCCTCGTTTTCTTTATCCATTCATCTGGCAATGGACACTTGATTCCATAATGTGGTTATTGTGAATAGTGCTGCAATGAACATGGGAGTGCAGATATCTCTCCAAAATGCTGATTTTCATTTCCTGTATACATATACCCAGAAGTGAGATTGCTGGATCATATGGTAATTCCATTTTTAGTTTTCGAGGAAACTCCGTACTGTTTGCCATAATGGCTGTACTAATATACATTCCCACCAAGAGCCTGGGAGGGTTCCATTTTCTCCACATCCTCACCAACACTTATCTTTTGGCCATTTAATGTCTTCTGTTGGGAAATGTCTACTTAGGTCCTTTGCCCATTTTAAAATTGTTTCCTTGCTATTGAAGTCCTTATTGGATGTATGATTTGCAAATGTTTTCTCCCATTCTGTAAACTGCCTTTTCACTGTTTTTTTTCACTTCTCATCAGATAGGCAATGTGTTGACATCATAACAAGGTTTGAGGGAGGCACACCTCACACATGAACATGAAAACCCACTCATCATGCTTATGAACATTAAAAAATCTGTTGTATTTTGTTTGCCATTCTTTTTTTTTTTTTTTTTTGAGACAGAGTCTCACTCTGTCACCCAGGCCGGAGTGCAGTGGTGTGATCTCAGCTCACTGCAACCTCCGCCTCCCAGTTTCAAGTGATTTTCCTGCCTCAGCCTCCTGAGTAGATGGGACTATATATGTGCACCACCACAACTGGCTTATTTTTGTATTTTTAGTAGAGACAGAGTTTCACCATGTTGGCCAGGCTGATGTCGAACTCCTAACCTCGGGTGATCCATCCGTCTTGGCTTCCCAAAGTGCTGGGATTACAGGTATGAGCCACCACCCCCAGCCAGTTTGCCATTCTTGTATTGTCTTCAAGGCGTCAGTTCAAATATTTCACCCATGGCCAGGCGCAGTGGCTCAAGCCTGTAATCCCAGCACTTTGGGAGGCCGAGATAGGCGGATCACGAGGTCAGGAGATCGAGACCATCCTGGCGAACACGGTGAAACCCCGTCTCTACTAAAAAAATACAAAAAACTAGCCGGGCAAGGTGGCGGGTGCCTGTAGTCCCAGCTACTCAGGAGGCTGAGGCAGGAGAATGGCGTAAACCCGGGAGGCGAAGCTTGCAGTGAGCTGAGATCCAGCCACTGCACTGCACCCTGGGTGACAGAGAGAGACTCCATCTCAAAAAAAAAAAAAAAAAAATATTTCACCTGTTTTTTTAGCTGTTTTCTTACTGCTGAGTTTTAATAGTTCTTTATATATTTATTCAGGTCAATTGTTAATGCTTTTCAAATGCATGTGTGTGTCCATAATGTATATGTGGTGATGTATTACTTTTACAATGGTAAACAAACAAAAACAAACAAACAAAAAAACCCAAACATCATTTCCATGTACAATACAATTTTGGCCTATGGTATCTTTATCATGTAGGGAAGTTGATACTGCATTGCTCCTTTGTGTATGTTGTGTTTTCCTGAGGTTTTTCTGCAAATGTGATTCTAGCATCTTTTGGTTTGAGAACATACAGTGAACAAGTGACTACACTATAAGCTCCATAAGCCTAGAAACTGTGTCTGTTTCTCATGTTATCTCCAGTGCCTCACACATAATAGACACACAATGTATTTAATGCTAATAAACAACTTCTTAGACAAAATGTTTGTGAAAGCCACACTGAAGCATTTATCATTTATTGAATTGAAACATTTCATTTCATTTATTTATTTATTGAGACAGGGTCTTGCTTTGTCACCCAGGCTGAAGTGCAGTGGTGTGATCTTGGCTCACTACAGCTATGACCTCCTGGGCCTAGGCAATCCTCCTGCCTCAGCCCCATGAGTAACTGGAACTACAGGCATGCACCACCACACCGCCTGATTTTGTTTATTTTTTGTGGTGGAGGTCTCTCTGGGTTGCCCAGCTTGTTCTCAAAACTCCTGGGCTCAAGCAATCCTCCCACCTCAGCCTCCCAAAGTAATGGGATTACACACATAAGCCATCACACCTATCCAATAAAATCATTTTTTAAAAAACCGTTATGGTTGGAAGATGCAGCTGAGGCACAATACAAACTTCACACTTGATAGTCTTAGCAAGTTCAAAGGTGCCAAAGATAACTTTGTCCTAAATGCAAATGTTGATGCCAATGGATACCACCACTTTGATAAATGTAACGAACAATTGCTTTTTTTGCACTCTCATGGTATCAGTGAGATCCAGGGAGAGGCTAGTAGAGGGCCAGTATGGTACAGAAAACACAAAACTGATTTATGAGATCCTGAGTGGCTCTGCACTGACCTGGGAATAAGGTTTTAGTTTTGGCTTTGCCACCAGGATGGACATGTCACTCAACCTGTCTGGGTTTGCTTCTATATTCCTAGAATGGCAGGGGCAGACTAGATTATCTCTAAGATTCTTTCTCACCCTAATGTTCTGTGAGTTTTAATTCTTGCTAGTCCTAATCTTTTGCCAATTTAGTGAACAGGGTGGCTTTACTTTTTATTTTTTAACAGATACGGTGTCTCACTGTGGTGCCCAGGCTGGTCTTAAACTCCTGGCCTCAAGTGATCCTCCAGGGTAACTTTTCTTTAGAAAATAAACTAGTCGGGCATAGTGGCTCATGCCTGTAATCCCAACACTTTGGGAGGCCAAAGCAGGAAGATTGCTTGAGCCCAGGAGTTTGAGACTAGCCTAAGCGGCATAGTGAGACTCTGCCTCTAAAAACAAATAAAACAAATAAATAAAGAAAAATTAAATGAAGAAACCCCAGCCTGGCCAACCTGGTGAAACCCTGTCTCTACTAAAAATACAAAAATTAGCTGGGCCTGGTGGCGCATTCCTGTAATCCCAGCTACTCAGGAGGCTGAGGCATGAGAATCGCTTGAGCGTGGGAGGTGGAGGTTGCAGTGAGCCAAGATCACGCCACTGCACTCCAGCCTGGGTGACAGAGCGAGACCCTGTCTCAGAAAAAAAAAAAACCAAACAAAAAAAGAACAAAAAAAACCCTCTAAGAACTCTAAATCAGCCTTTCTTATGTATAATCTACTTGACAGTCACATGGCCTTTAGAAGTTAGTTGTTGTTGCTATTATTGTTGTTGTTGTTGTTGTTTTTTTTTTTTTTTTTTTTTTT
>NC_037669.1:54655978-54752479 GCF_003255815.1 Theropithecus gelada
TGTCCCCGTTTTTTTTTTTTTTTTTTTTTTTTTTTTTTTTTTTTTTTTTTTTTTTTTTTTTTGAGACGGAGTCTCGCTCTCTCACCCAAGCTGGAGTGCAGTGGCGCGATCCTGGCTCACTGAAAGCTCCGCCTCCTGGGTTCACGCCATTCTCCTGCCTCAGCCTCCCGAGTAGCTGGGACTACAGGCGCCCGCCAACGCGCCCGGCTCATTTTTTGTATTTTTAGTAGAGACGGGGTTTCACCATGGTCTTGATCTCCTAACCTTGTGATCCGCCAGCCTCGGCCTCCCAAAGTGCTGGGATTACAGGCGTGAGCCACCGCGCCCGGCCCTTTTTTTTTTTTGAGACGGAGTCTCACTCTGTCGCCCAGGCTGGAGTGCAGTGGCCGAATCTCAGCTCGCTGCAAGCTCCGCCTCCCGCGTTTACACCATTCTCCTGCCTCAGCCTCCCAAGTAGCTGGGACTACAGGCGCCCGTCACCACGCCCGGCTAGTTTCTTGTATTGTTTAGTAGAGACGGGGTTTCACTGTGGTAGCCAGGATGGTCTCGATCTCCTGACCTCATGATCCACCCATCTCGGCCTCCCAAAGTGCTGGGATTACAGGCTTGAGCCACCGCGCCCAGCCTGTTGTTGTTTTGAGACAGAATCCAGCTCTGCTGCCCAGGCTGGAGTGCAGTGGTGTGACCTCAACTCACTGCAAACTCCACCTCCAAGGTTCAAGCGATTCTTGTGCCTCAGCGTCCCAAGTAGCTGGGATTACTGCGCACATCATCAAGCCTAATTTTTTGTTTTTCATTTTTAGTGGAGATGGAGTTTCACCATATTGACAAGCCTGGTCTCAACCTCCTGACCTCAAGTGATCTGCCCACCTTGGCCTCCCAAAATGCTGGGATTACAGGTGTGAGCCACTGTGCCCAGCCATGTATTTTTGTACAATTACTAACGGCAGCAATTGTCTGCAAGCTGCCAGAGCAAATTTTCTAAATCATATTATCCAGAGGCAACTGGGGGCCAACCTTTTTTGCAGGCAACAGCATGAATCTGAGTATAAATACTGGGAAGGAGCCTAGAAATGAACAACAGGCTTCCTGTCCCCACCACCATGTTTGTTTTTTCTATTTTTCTTTTTATTGTAGAGACAGGGTTTTGCTGTTGGCCAGGCTGGTGTTGAACTTCTGGCCTCAAGTGATCCCTCTGCCTCAGCCTCCCAAAGTGCTGGGAGGCATAAACCTCAGCACCCAGCCCCCATACCATGTTTTTGAGATGGTGTATCACTCTGTCACCAAGGCTGGAATGCAGTGGCATGATCATAGCTCACTGCAGCCTCGAACTTCTGGGCTCCAGTGATCCTCCTACCTCAGCCTCCCCAGTAGCTGGGACTATAGGCTTGTGCCACCACACCCTCCTAATTTAAAAACTGCTTTTATAGAGAGGGGTCTCACTATGTTGCCCAGGCTGGTCTCAAATTCCTGGGCTCAAGCAATCCTCCTGCCTCAGCCTCCCAAAGTGCTAGGACTATAGGTATAAGACACCACGGCTGGCCTCTACCCCACTTAGTGTGGCTTATAGTACAGGCTGAGTGTTATCTGAAATGCTTGGGACCAGAGGTGTTTTGGATTTGGGATTTTTTCAGCTTTTGGAAATCTGAAATCTTTTGGAACGTCTTTATATACTTACTCGTTGAGCATCCCTAATCCAAAATCCAAAATGCTCCAATGAGCATTTCCTTTGAGTGCCATGTCAATGCTCAAAAAGTTTTAGATTTTGAAGCATTTCCAATTTTCAGAATGCAGATCATCAACCTGTACTATACTTCTTTAGCTTGGTGAAATAAACATGGGTAGTTAAATGTCTGAGTAACAAGAGTGGAATGACAGAACTGGGTGCTTCTGTAACGATCAGCCAGACAGTAAGTTCCCTATTTTTTCTGCTTCTGAAATCCACTTCAACCATGTTGGCAAGGATGGTCGCGATCTCTTGACCTCGTGATCTGCCCACCTTGGCTTCCCAAAGTGCTGGGATTACAGGTGTGAGCCACGGCACCCGGCCCAAGCTTAATTTTTAAAGACAGACTGAAAACTGCTTTATTATCAAGGGACTTGCAATCTATGCCTAATTGCTCATGGGCTCAAACCTCTTACTTTTCAGTAAATAAGTGAATTAAACCAAATTACAGAGTAAAAAACATTTCAAAGTATACAGGCGTGAAGAGGTTCCCTTGAAGGTGCCTATGAATGGCTTAGAGGAAAATTTTAAATTTAGCTCATTTTCCACTCACAGATTTTTGTTTGTTTGTTTGTTTGTTTTTTAAGACAGGGTCACACTCTGTTGCCTGGGATGGAGTGAAGTGGTGCAATCTCAGCACTGCAGCTTCCACCTCCTGGGCTCAAGCAATCTTCCCACTTCAGCCTCCTGAGTAGCTGGGACTACAAGTGCATGCCACCATGCCCAGTTAATTTTTGTATCTTTAGTGGAGATGGGGTCTTGCCACATTGCCCAGGTGGGTCTCGAACTCCATCTTGAAAAAAAAAGGTAGATTAAAAAAATTATAATTAAAAAAATTATGATGGGCCGGGCGCGGTGGCTCAAGCCTGTAATCCCAGCACTTTGGGAGGCCGAAACGGGCGGATCACGAGGTCAGGAGATCGAGACCATACTGGCTAACATGGTGAAACCCCGTCTCCACTAAAAATACAAAAAACTAGCCGGGCGAGGTGGCGAGTGCCTGTAGTCCCAGCTACTAAGGAGGCTGAGGCAGGAGAATGGCGTGAACCCGGGAGGCGGAGCTTGCAGTGAGCTGAGATCCGGCCACTGCACTCCAGCCCAGGCGACAGAGCGAGACTCCGTCTCAAAAAAAAAAAAAAAAAAAAAAAAAAAAAAAAAAAAAAAAAAAAAAATTATGATGAGTTGGCTGGGCGTAAAAAGAAGAAAAGAGTTGCCGGGCTCGGTGGCTCACACCTGTAATCCCAGCACTTTGGGAGGCCGAGGTGGGCGGATCACAAGGTCAAGAGATCAAGACTATCCTGGCTAACATGGTGAAACCCCGTCTCTACTAAAAATATAAAAAATTAGCCAGGTGTGGTGGCGGGCACCTGTAGTCCCAGCTACTCAGGAGGCTGAGGCAGGAGAATCCCTTGAACCTGGGAGGTGGAGGTTGCAGTGAGCCAAGATTGTGCCACAGCACTCCAGCCTGGCAACAGAGCAAGGCTCTGTCTCAAAAAAAAGAAAGAAAGAAAAAAGAGCTAACTAAAAAAATAGAAAAATTAAAAAAAATAAAGACGGGTCTCATTATGTTGCTCAGGCTTGTATTGACCTGCTAGGCTCAAGCTATCCTCCCACCTCAGCCTCCTGAGTAACTGGGATTACAGGTGCACACCACCACACCTAGCAATATGGTACTATTAAGGGCACTAACTCGTTTAGAACATATTATTATTATTTTTTTGAGACGGAGTCTTCCTCTGTCACCCAGGCTGGAGTCCAGTGGTGCAATCTCGGCTCACTGCAACCTCTGCAGGTTTAAGTGATTCTCTTGCCTCAGCCTCCTGAGTAGCTGGGATTACAGGTGCCTGCCACCATGCCCAGCTAATTTTTGTATTTTTAGTAGAGATTGGGTTTCACCATGTTGGCCAGGCTGGTCTCAAACTCCTAACTTCAAGTGATCCACCGAGCCAAAGTGATGGGATTACAGGTGTGAGCCACTGCACCCGGCCAAAGATGTCCATTTCTATTCTAGGATGCACATGCTAAATCAGAGACAAATCCGTATCAAGATCAAATCCAGAGCTGAAGCACAGTGTCAGCATGGTAGGATTGGGAGGAACTGAGAAGAGGAAAAGGGCAATGCTAAATGAAAAAGTCAAGTCTAAGAGAACTTTCAGGGGGAAATTTGGCTTAAGCTACACTTTGTTTTTTGAGATGCAGTCTCCCTCTGTCACCCAGGCTGGAGTGCAGTGGCGCTATCTTGGCTCAGTGCAAGCTCCGCCTCCCAGGTTCACGCCATTCTCCTGCCTCAGCCTCCTGAGTAGCTGGGACTACAGCGCCTGCCACCATGCCCGGCTAATTTTTTTTGTATTTTTTTTTTTAGTAGAGACGGCGTTTTACCCTGTTAGCCAGGACAGTCTCGACCTCCTGACCTTGTGATCCACCCGCCTCGGCCTCCCAAAGTGCTCGGATAACGCGCATGAGCCACCGTGCTGGGCCTTCCGCTAGACTTTGAATGGCAAATATGATTTGAATTGAGGGAAATCAGTGTATACAGAGTATAATGATTTCTGTGTGACTAAAATAGATTCTATATAGTGGATAAGCCTTTAGAAGTAGGTTGGTACAAGTTTATAGTAAGCTTTGGATACCAAAATGAAAAGTTTAAACCATCTCTTTTTTTTTTTTTTGAGACGTAGTCTTGCTCTGTCACCAGGCTGGAGTGCAGTGGCGCGATCTCGGTTTATTGCAACCTGCACCTCCCGGTTTCAAGCGATTCTCCTGCCTCAGTCTCCCGAGTAGCTGGGAGTATAGGCGCCCGCCACCACGCCCAGCTAATTTTTTGTATTTTTAGTAAAGACAGGGTTTCACTGTGTTAGCCAGGATGGTCCCGATCTCCCGACCTCATGATCTACCCACCTCGGCCTCCCAAAGTGCTGGTATTACAGGCATGAGCCACCGCACCCGGCTATCTGTTTTTCAAAGAAGTAGACATTTAGCTTCTGCCTTTATAAAACTAATAATCTGCCTTGGATTGTGGCTAAATTGTGTGAATGCTGGTATTTCAACAGACTGTAAGCATCATGTCTGATTCAATGCTGTATCTTTTATTGGAGTTTAACATGCCTACATAGTAAATACTTGGTAAATGTGCTGAATGACCAAATGATTCCCAAGATGAGCTAGTCAGCTCAGAGTCCAAACACGGGGACTTGGGCTGGTAAGCCACCTAGGCTTTGAATCAAACAGCTGCATCTGAAAGTTTTATGTTAGAATAATAATGCCATATATTACATTTCTGTGCAATAAGTAAGTCCACCTCTAGCTCCTCTCCCCACCATAATCACAGCAGTCAGATAAAAAGTTGAGTTTATTAGGGAAATATGGGAGGCATAGACACTCCCAAGTGACAGAAAGAAAAGTCTAAAAATGTCCCTTCAAGCCAAGTGGGGGCCTGGCCTTGACCTCCCCAAATCAACAAGAAACTGGTGGGTCTGCAACAACATTCTCTGGCAGCCACATTGCCAGGGCATGAGTGTCTTGGCCAGGATTGCCCCCCACTTCCCACCAAAGGTGGGGAGGAGATAAAGACTGTTCACAGAAGCAGTGCAAAGGCAATGAGAACTCTAAGGAAAGTTTGAGAGAGAGAGAAAGAAAGATAGAGGCGGGGAGGACCTTCACAAAGAGTCCCAGGGTTTTGGCTGTGAATGTCTCAAATACATTGACAAGTAGATCTATAAAATGTTACTGAAAAGGTAAAATGCCTAATGTCGTTTCCAACAGTTCCTCTGGACTTCTCCCCACATAACACACCACACCCCAGATGGCAGAGCCCAAAGGCCACACTTTTGAAAAAGAAAAACAAGAATAAGCCCTGTTGCTCTTTAAGGAGAAAGGAAGGAGCTGAAGGCTGCTGGGGCCTTTCCCATGTGGCCTGTGTTGTGTAAAGCAACTTCCCAGCAGCAGCACGTCTCTGTTCTAGGTGAGTGTCTCACCTTTTGTCACCTGTGAAAGGAAAGGAAAATTGACATTTAGATAAATTCAAAAAGATTAGAGGGGTCTAAAAAAAATTCTTACTTTAGATCCTAGGCAGTGAGAAATAGTAGAAAAGAAGATAGCTGTGAAGTCACAGAAACCTGGTTCAAATCCAGGCAATCTGCTTAACTTTTCTTTTCTTTTTTTGAGACGGAGTCTCACTCTGCCACCCAGGCTGGAATGCAGTGGTGCGATCTCGGCTCACTGCAACCTCTGCCTCCCAGTTTCAAGTGATTCTCCTGCCTCAGCCTCTCGAGTAGCTGGGACTACAGGTGTGAGCCACCATGCCTGGCTAATTTTTGTATTTTTAGTAGAGATGGGGTTTCACCATGTTGGCCAGGCTGGTCTTGAACTCCTGACCTCAGGTGATCCGCCACCTCGGCCTCCCAAAATGCTGGGATTACAGGCGTGAGCCACCATGTCTGGCCAGTGCTTAAGCTTCCTAAGACTGTTTCTGCTTTCAGGTTTTTTTCAGTAATAAGTGGAAATGCGCATTCTCTCTTGGAATGCCCTGGCCCATCAAACTCACCCGTGCTTCAATGTACTCTATTCTCCGTTCAAGGGCTGTCAATTTCTCGTTTAGTGTTGCAAGTCTTGAACGACAAGACATATCTAAGAAAAAGAGACTGGTGTTCAGAATTAAGGTCACTTCAAGCACAGACACAGACACACACAACTCCTACACTGAAAAAGAGGAATACTACACAGAATACAAATGGAAATGGATACAGTGAGAAGTATCTTAGCACAGTTCCTTAGAGTGGATCTGCTGAATTTCCTATCAAGTATTGCAAGTAGAGAATAACGGCCCCACAAAAATGTCCTTTCCCGCAGGGCGTGGTGGCTCATGCCTGTAATCCTAGTACTTTGGGAGGACTAGACAGGTAGATCACCTGAGGTCAAGAATTCAGGACCAGCCTGGCCAACATCGTGAAACTCTGTCTTATTAAAAATACAAAAATTAGCCGGGCATGATGGCACATGCCTGTAATCCCAGCTACTCGAGAGGCTGAGGCAGGAGAATCTCTTGAACCCGGGGTCACATGTTGCGGTGAGCCAAGATCTCGCCACTTCACTCCAGCCTGGGTGAAAGAGCAAAACTAAAAAAAAAAAAAAAAGGCCTTTCTCTAATCCCTGGATCCTGTGAATATGGATTATACGTGAGGAAACAGGGCTTTGCAGGTATGATTAAGGTTAAGAACCTTGAGATCCTAGAGTTTGTCTTGGATTGTCCATTTGGCCCCAATCTAATCATAAGTCCACAAATGTAGGTGAGAAAGGCAGAGGAAGGGGGTCAGAGATGAAATGGAAGAAGAAAAAGAGATTCGATGTGTGAAGGGGATGCAATCTGCCATTGTTGGCTTTGAAAGTGGAAGAAGGGAGTCATGAGCCAAGGGATGTAAGTGACCTTTAGAAGCTGGGAACAACTTTCAGCTGACAGCCAGTAACAAAACAGAGATCTCAGTTCTACAACCACGAGAAACTGAGTTCTGCCAACAACCCAATATTCGAGGAACTAGACCCTCTCCTTGAGCCTCCAGAAAGGAAGGCAGTCCTGCTGAAACCCTGATTGGAGCTCAGGCCAGGAGCAGTGACTCATGCCTGTAATCCTAATACTTCAGAAGGCCAAGGTGTGAAGATTGCTAGCCCAGTTACCAGTGTTCAATTTATGACCTACACATGGTAAATAATAAATTTACGTGGTTTAAGCCATAAAATGTGTGGTAATTTGTTTTTTTGTTTGTTTGTTTGTTTTTGAGACGGAGTCTCACTCTGTTGCCAGGCTGGAGCGCAGTGGTGTGATCTCAGCTCACTGCAACCTCTGCCTCCCAGGTTCAAGTGATTCTCCTGCCTCAGTCTCCCAAGTAGCTGGGACTACAGGTGTGCGCCACCATGCCCAGCTAATTTTTTTTTTTTGTATTTTTAGTAGAGACAGGGTTTCACCACGTTGGCCAGGATGGTCTCAATCTCTTGACCTCGTGATCCACCCACCTTGGCCTCCCAAAGTGCTGAGATTACAAGTGTGAGCCACTGTGCCCAGCCTGTGTGGTAATTTGTCATGCCAGGAATAGCAAATGAATACACCAAGGCTGTACAGCCATTTACTAATGGCCTAAGTAAGACTTTCAAAAGAGGGGACATGGCAAGAATAAGAAAATAATCTCAATAGGAAAGAAATGAGGCCAGGTGCAGTGGCTCATGCCTATAATTCCAGCACTTTAGGGAAGCCAAGGTGGGCAGATCAGCTGAGGTCAGGAGTTTAAGACCAGCCTGGCTAACATGGTGAAACCCCATCTCTACTAAAAGCACAAACTTAGCTGGGCGTGGTGGCAAGTGCCTCTAGTCCCAGCTAGTTGGGAGGCTGAGGCAGGAGAATCACTTGAACCTGGGAGGTGGAGGTTGCAGTGAGCCAGGATCGCGCCACTGCACTGCAGCCTGGGTGACAGAGTGAGACTCCATCTCAAAACAAACAAACAAAAAAAGTCGAGGCCAAGAAAGCAGCAGAAATTATGGAGAGGGAAGGTGTGAGAGTTCTGAGCTCATTAAAACCATGTCACTACTGTTCCTCCTAGAGGCAAAAGGCCTTTCAGAACTAGAGAAAACTTGGAGAACATCAAATACCCTATAAAGCCCACATTCCATCTGTGAAAACAGCCAAAATTCTTTTTCTTCCTCTAGCTTTTCCAGTCTTCTTTTACCATCTCATTCAAAATGAAACCAGATTTAATTTAAAACATCTTTTTCTCTGCAAACTTCTGTAACAGGAACTATTCTTTTTCCAACTATTCTCAATATATGAGAGAAAAGGTATCTTAGCATGGTCATTATCTTCTACTCTCTCCTCCAACATTGTTGTTCAGTCATCTCTCAATAACCTACAGTTTTTAAGTTTGAAACATTCGCTGAGACTCTCCCACGCAATGATTTAACACTTAGCTAACAAGCTGCCTTTTCATCTATTCCCTGGCTGTTTTGCAAAAGCGCTTCAGCATCCATTTTGACAAATCTTCCTACACCCTAATCTTGCCTCAACTTTCATCTTATTATATCCAAATCTTACTCATCTTGCCTGCCTATCTCCCCCAAGGCTAAGTTCAAATTCTATCTCTGAGAGGTCTTGCCAGATGGATATCATAATTCTCTTCTGTATTTACCTAAACATTTATGGATGAATATCTTTTTTTTTTTTTTTTTAAGAGACATGGTCTTGCTCTGTCACCCAGGCTAGAGTTCAGTGGCACAATCATAGCTTACTGCGCCCCTCAACTCCTAGGTTCAAGTGATCCTTCCACCTCAGCCACCCGAGTAGCTAGAATTACTACTCAGTAGGTGGATGCCACTGTGCCCGACTAATTGTTTTCTTTTTTTTTTTTTTTTTGGTAGAGATCGGGGTCTCACTTTGTTGCCCAGGCTGATCTCAAACTCCTGAACTCAAGCAATCCTCCTGCTTGGCCTCTTAAAGTCCTAGGATTACAGGCATGAGGCCCCGTGCCAGCCTCTGAAGTTCTAAATTGTAAGTTATTCATGTACTTGGTCTTTGGTTATCACTTCCCCCTTTGGATAAAGATTTTACAAATAAGAATGTGCATCACTATTATTTAAGATGGTGAAAAAGCAACAAAACCAAATGCCCATGATTGGAATGGTTTGATATAGTGTATCAATGAGACTATTAAAATAGGCATTAAAAGTTACAATGGCCAGGTGCAGTGGCTCATGCCTGTAATCCCAGCACTTTGGGAGGCCGAGGTGGGCGGATCACTTGAGGTCGGAGTTCAAGACAAGCGTGATCAACATGGAGAAACCCCATCTCTACCAAAAATACAAAAAAAAAAAAAGAAACCCTGTCTCTACTAAAAATACAAAAATAGCTGGGCATGGTGGCGCACGCCTGTAATCCCAGCTGCTCAGGAGGCTGAGGCAGGAGAATGGCTTGAACCCAGGAGGCGGAGGTTGCAGTGAGTCGAGATTGTACCACTGCACTCCAGCCTGGGCAACAGAGTGAGACTCTGTCTCAAAAAAAAAAAAAAAAAAAAAAAAAAGGCTGGGTGCAGTGGCTCACGCCTGGAATTCCAGCGCTTTGGGAGGCCGAGACTGGCGGATCATTAGGTCAGGAGATTGAGACCATCCTGGCGAACACAGTGAAACTCGGTGAAACCCCACCTGTACTAAAAATACAAAAAATAGGCCGGGCGCGGTGGCTCAAGCCTGTAATCCCAGCACTTTGGGAGGCCGAGGCGGGCGGATCACGAGGTCAGGAGATCAAGACCATCCTGGCTAACATGGTGAAACCCCGTCTCTACTAAAAATACAAAAAACTAGCCAGGCGTGGTGGCGGGCGCCTGTAGTCCCAGCTACTCGGAGGCTGAGGCAGGAGAATGGCCTGAACCTGGGAGGCGGAGCTTGCAGTGAGCCGAGATCGCGCCACTGCACTCCAGCCTGGGTGACACAGCGCGAGACTCCGTCTCAAAAAAAAAAAAAATACAAAAAAATACAAAAAATAGCCGGGCATGTAGTCCCAGCTACTTGGGAGGCTGAGGCAGGAGAATGGCGTGAACCTGGGAGGTGGAGGTTGCAGTGAGCCGAGATCACGTCACTGTACTCCAGCCTGGGCGACAGAGCAAGACTCCATCTCAAAAAAAAAAAAAAAAAAAAAAGTGGCCAGGTGCAGTGGCTCACGTCTGTAATCCCAGCACTTTGGGAGGCCAAGGTGGGTGGATCACCTGAGGTAGTGGGCTGAGAATGCGCCATTGCACTCTAGCCTGGACAACAAGAGTGAAACTCTGTCTGAAAAAAAAAAATTACAAGTTTGAGGAGTATTTAACGAAACGGGAAAATGTTCATGTTACAAAGCCAAATGATATTTATGTACTTATAATTTACAATTTATTTACATGTCTGTTTCACCATTAGAACAAGTTAATTGAAAGAAGTACATATTGCCTCTTGTAACCTCAGTATCATGCCTGGTACACAGACGTTGACTGAAAAAAAAAGGATGCATTCTGGTATGTTAGTGGAACAAAAGATTGACTCTAGTGTAACTCTACTCACCTTACAAGTGGGAAAACTGAGGCCTAGGTAAGCTGAGGGCCCATGTTGGGTCAGTAATGGGACAAAATAACAGCAGGGCTGAGTTTAGAACCCCGTTCTCTCACTGCCCAGTATGGTATTCTTTCCCATCACACTGTCCCAATGCACACTGCTACCATCTTTCTGTGACTCCAGGGCTATAATTTATACCCCAGGTCTCCAGCCCAACTCTGCCACTTTCCATTCTTTTACCTGCTTAAAGTATACAATTCAATGGTTTTTAGTATATTTACAGAGTTGTGCAATCATTATAATCTACTTTTAGAATATTTTCATCATCCCCAAAAGATACCTTGTACCTCTTAGTCCTGTTACTCCTCATTCTGCCACCCCTCAGTCCCTGGGAAACACTAATCTTTGTCTCTATGGATTTGCCATTTCTGGACATTCTTCATTCTTTTTATGCTTGTGCTGCTTCCTTGAATTCCCAGGTCTAGCTTAAGTATGATCATTTCAGCATCCCCTTTTTCCTGGATGCACTGCCAGTTTCTGTCGGAACTGCCCCGCAGGACCAAGCCTCTTTTCAGTCTGGTTTTTGGAAGTCTAAAAGCACATTATGTATGCTAGTGAGTAAAAGCATGAATATTATCTCTGACAACCTGTCATTTCCCATGAAGAAAGACATACCAACTTCATTGGGGGAGGTAAGAGAGAGGGAAGGTTCCTTCCTGGGTGGCTATTCTGTTCTAGCTGTCAATCTGGTAATGAATTAGAATTCAGGAACAATACTATGCTACTGGCCTACATGGATAAACACTGTTGAGAAACAGAAAATGTTCAACTCCAGAAACTTTGGTCATATTTCAAATCCTAATAAGTACATGCTGGTTCAAATAAAAAACACCGAGAAAGCATTCAACAGCTGGATAAATCTGAGACCAGAGCACAAGTATGTGTACATTATCACCAGCCTTTAACTGAAAATACCAGTTCTTGTTAGGGAACAAATGCTTTTATCAAACAGCTCCTTCTGTGAACTTACTGCATATAACTTTAGCATTACAAAAATCAATACTGTCAGGCTGGGCATGGTGGCTCACGCCTATAATCCCAGCACTTTGGGAGGCTGAGGTGGGCGGATCACTTGAGGTCAGGAGTTTGAGGCCAGCCTGGCCAACATGGCGAAACCCCATCTCTACTAATAATACAAAAAGTAGCTGGGCATGGTGGCGTGCACCTGTAATCCCAGCTACTCGGGAGGCTGAGGCAGGAGAATGGCTTGAACTCAGGAGGCAGAGGTTGCAGTGAGTCAAGATTGCACCACTGTACTCAAGCCTGGGCAACAGGGCAAGACTCCATCTTAAAAAAAAAAAAAAAGAAAAAAGAAAAAGAATTAGCCAGGCATGGTGGCGCATGCCTGTAGTCCCAGGTACTCGGGAGACTGAGGCAGAAGAATCGCTTGAAGCCGGGAGGCAGAAGTTGCAGTGAGCCGAGAATGCACCACTGCATTCTAGCCTGGGCAACAGAGCGACTCCGTCTCAAAAAAAAAAAAAAAAAATATTGCCTTTCTTTTGGAATGTTTTTGTAGTTAAGTCTTACTTTTCCAGAAAAATTCTGAATATCTTAGGAGTGGGTATCATATCCATTTATTCATATTTATTCCTTTCTCACAGCATCTAACACACACCAGGCATGCTGTATTTATTGGCTTAGTACAAAAACTAAGATTTTTTAAAAACAGCCACATTCTCTATTTTTTCTTTATAATTCTCTGCATATATTAACTTTAGAACCAGGAAAAAAATAGTATAAGAATAAAAAGCGATAATCTCTAACCATCTGTTTTTAGAAGCTTCACCAATTCCAAAGTACAGAATAGGCCTAGTGTTAGGATGTTATTGCTACATTATGATTTGTACGTCCTCAAGTTCAAGTGGGAGACTGTGACTCTACTCTCACCAGCTGGAATCACAGGGTAAATGCTTTTCAGAAAGTCATTCACTATCTTAGAAAAACAATTCTCTCTCCAAAATACATGGCCCATGCAGATTCTCTGTGGTCAGGGTAAGGACTACAGAATTGCTAACATATTTGAAGAACTTCAGATGCTCCCTCAAAGTAAATTATTTTTCTTTGAGACAGAGTCTCACTCTGTCACCCAGGCTGGAGTACAGTGGCACGTTCTTGGCTCACTGCAACCTTCACCTCCAGGGTTCAAGTGATTCTCATGCCTCAGCCTCCCAGGTAGCTTGGAATTACAGGCATGCGCCACCATGCCTGGCTAATTTTTGTATTTTTTATAGAGATGGGGTTTCGCCATGTTGGCCAGGCTGGTCTCGAACTCCTGAGCTCAAGTGATTAACCTGCCTTGGCCTCCCAAAGTGCTGGGATTACAGGCATGAGCCACCATGCCTGGCCTCAAAGTAAATTCTTATTTTATTTTATTTTTTTGAGATGGAGTCTTGCTCTGTCGCCCAGGCAGGAGTGCAGTGGCACGATTTTGGCTCACTGCAACCTCTGCCTCCCGGGTTCAAGGGATTGCTCCTGCCTCAGCCTCCTGAGTAGCTGGGATTACAGGTGCACTCCGCCACACCCAACTAATTTTTGTATTTTTAGTAGAGACAGGGTTTCACCATGTTGGGCAGGCTGGTCTCGAACTCCTGACCTCATGATCTGCCCACCTCAGCCTCCCAAAGTGCTGGGATTACAGGTGTGAGCCACTGCACCTGGCAGTAAATTCTTATTGAATCTTTACACCACCAAACCGTATCATCATAAACATGTTAGAGTTAACCCCTGAACAACTCAGGGGTTAAGAACATCAACCCTTTGTGCAGTTGAAAATCTGCACAGGCTGGCACGGTGGCTCACATGTGTAATCCTAGCGCTCTGGGAGGCTGACACAGGAGGATCACTTGAACTTAGGAGTTTGAGAACAGCCTGGGCAACACAGTAAGACCTCATCTCTATTTTAAATACATAAGAAAAAGAAAATCTGCATATAATTTTTGTCTCCCCAGAACTAAACGAATAGCCTACTGTTGACTGGAAACCTTACTGATAACAGGAGCAGTTGCTTAACACATATTTTGGAAGTCACATATATGACATACTGTATTACAATAAAGTAAACTAGAGAAAAGACTATGTTATTAAAAAAACATGAGGAGGCTGGGTGCAGTGGCTCACGTCTGTAATCCCAGCACTTTGGGAGGCCTAGGCGGGCGGATCACAAGGTCAGGAGATGGAGACCATCCTGGCTAGCATGGTGAAATCCCATCTCTACTAAAAATTACAAAAAAATTAGCCGGGCGTGGTGGCGGGCACCTGTGGTCCCAGCTACTCTGGAGGCTGAGGCAGGAGAATGGCAGAGCTTGCAGTGAGCCGAGATCGCGCCACTGCATTCCAGCCTGGGTGACAGAGTGAGATTACATCTCAAAAAACAAACAAACAAACAACAACCAAAAAAACACACTAGGAAAAGGAAACATATTTACTATTCATTAAACGGAAGTGGATCATCATAATGGTCTTCATCCTCATTGTCTTCCTGCTAAGTTAGGCTGAGGAAGAGGAGGAAGAAGAGAGGTTGTTTTGCTACCTCATGGGTGGCAGAGGTGGAAGGTGAGGCAGGAGAGGCAGGCATACTGTATAACTTTTATCGCAATAAATCCACCTATGGCCAGGCACAGTGGCTCATGCCTGTAATCCCAGCACTTTGGGAAGTTGAACAGAGGTGGGTCACTTGAGGCCAAGAGTTCAAGAGCAGCACGGCCAACATGGCGAATCCTGTCTCTACTAAAACTACAAATATTAACCGGGCATGGTGACACACACTTCTAGTCCCAGCTACTCGGGAGGCTAAGGCAAGAAAATCACTTGAACCTGGGAGGTGGAGGTTGCAGTGAGTCGAGATCATGCCACTGCACTTCAGCCTAGGTGACAGAGTGAAAATCTGTCTCAAAAAAAAATCTACCTGTAAATGGATCCCTGCAGTTCAAACATGTATTGTTCAATGGACAATTGTACAAGCTTGCTAATGGCTTAGGATGGGAAAAAAACATCCCAGACACAGTCATCCTAAATCATCCAATACCAAGAAAACATACTCAAGTCTATCCTTAAAATTTATCCAGTTTTGCAGCTTGTGGGGTCTTTTTCTAAACTCTTGCATTGTGATATTGTCAATCTTTCTTTTTTTTTTTTTTTTGGAGACGGAGTCTTAATCTTTCGCCCAAGCTGCAGTGCAGTGGCACGATCCCTGCTCACTGCAACCTCCACCTCCCCGGTTCAAGCGATTCTCCTGCCTCAGCCTCCTGAGTAGCTGGGATTACAGGCGTGCACCACCACACCCAGCTAATTTTGTATTTTCAGTAGAGACAGGGTTTCACCATGTTAGCCAGGCTGATCTCAAACTTGACCTCAGGTGATCTGCCCGCCTCAGCCTCCCAAAGTGCTGCGATTACAGGCATGAGCCACCATGCCAATCTTTAAGAACCTGCCTCAGGTACACCTAACTACTAAGTCAAATTCCTTTGACTGTTAATCCTGCATTATAATTATCTTCTTACTTAGTTGAATTTAATTGTTATTTTCTCTAAATTCACTTTCTAAAATCTTTAAAAACCACCTAGTAATTACTCCAAACATTTGGCCATCATCATCACTTTAAGGGAGGATAATGATCTAAGCTAAGGGAAGTCATTTATTTTGGCTCCAAAAGACTGGACTTCTGTATGTCTAATTCCTTAGTTTAGAATTTGTTGGGGGCAGGGCACAGTGGCTCACGCCTGTAATCCCAGCACTTTGGGAGGCTGGGGTGGGTGGATCACTTGAGCTCAGGAGTTTGAGACCAGCCTGGGCAAGATGGCCAAAACCTGTCTCTACTTTAAAAAGCACAAAAATCAGCCAGGTGTGGTGGTGCACATCTGTAAACCTAGCTACTCAGGAGGCAGAGGCACGAGAATAGCTTGAGTCCAGGAAGACGAGGTTGCAGTGAGCTGAGATCATGCCACTGCACTCCAGCCTGGACTAGAGTGAGACCCTGTCTCAAAAAAAAAAAAAAAAAAAAATTGTTGGAAAGCCCAAATAAAAAGTCTTTACTCTCCATCTGATCATAAAATGTGACTCTTACAAATCAGACATAATGTCTGAGCTGGTATCTCCTTGCCTATTAAGCAAGAAAAGAGACATTTCTCCTTTACAAATCTTAAGCTTAAGCTTTTCAATTTTCAGTCAGTCCCAAGACTCATTCACTATAAATTTAATGGGTATGATATACCAAGACTATGTCAAAGATAAACATAATGAATTAAAAGTTTACTGGTACAATTCTGTTCTCAGAAATGAAATTACATTACTAGAATCCAACTCAGGATTTCTTTTTTTTTTTTTTTTTTGAGACAGCATCTTACTCTGTCGCCTAGGCTGGAGTGCAGTGGCATGAACATGGCTCACTGCCTCCAGGGCTCAAGTGATCCTCCTGTCTCGGCCTCCTGAGTAGCTTGGACAACAGGTATGCATGACCATGCCCAACTAATTTTTTGTTGTTGTTGTTTTTTTTTTTGTTTTTTTTTTGAGACGGAGTCTCGCCGTGTCGCCCAGGCTGGAGTGCAGTGGCGCGATCTCGGCTCACTGCAAGCTCCGCCTCCCAGGTTCACGCCATTCTCCTGCCTCAGCCTCCGAGTAGCTGGGACTACAGGCGCCCGCCACCACGCCCGGCTAGTTTTTTTTGTATTTTTAGTAGAGACGGGGTTTCACCATGTTAGCCAGGATGGTCTCGATCTCCTGACCTCGTGATCCACCCACCTCGGCCTCCCAAAGTGCTGGGATTACAGGCTTGAGCCACCGCGCCCGGCCAATTGTTGTTGTTTTTTTGTAGAGATAGGATCTGGCCATGTTGTCCAGGCTGGCCTTGAACTCCTGGGCTCAAGCAATCCTCCCAACTTGGCTTCCCAAAGTGCTGGGATTACAGATATGAGCCATTGAACCCAGCCATGATTATAGTCCTATACACCCTGTATGAAAATACTTTAATACAAAAATGATGCTCTTCTTTGTTCTGAAGTTGTCATTATTTCATCTTCAAGATTAGAACTTCTTTGAATGTAGGAAGTGGTTCTTATTCTGTGTCTCCCACTATGCCTTAAGAGAGGGCCTCATATGGAGCTCTAGCATCTCTCGCTGATGCTTTCTGACAATCTCTTGCTCTGTCACCTTTACACTCCTAAGGCCATCATTCCTTTAGCTAGAGAATAATTCATTTAAAAATCTTTCCAAAGTACACTAGTTGAGGAAAAGTTCACTAGATGCATCCCTATATCCTGTAATTACACAAGAAAATCTAACCAGTGCCAAGTTCTCTTAAACACTTGGAGAAGAAGGGGTAGGAGTCTTGATTACTTTGCTTGCTGTTCATAAGAATTTAAGGCTGTCACGAGCAGGCCATGCCTAGGAAAGACTCTGGTAAAGATGTCTTTCTGCTGAAGGCACCCGACCTGTACTAGCTCTGAGGAACAGGCTAGAAGTAGACAGAACACCTACCACAAGCTACATACTAGCAATACAGAGAGGACTTCCAAGATCCTGGCATCCCTCTGACCTCATCTCCAACCACTCTCACCGCAGCACACACAGGAGACGGGAAGAAATGGACAAGACGGGAGTGGTTGACAACGGGTCCAACTAAAAGTCATGACGCTAGAGGGTTTCGAGCAGATCCTAAAGATGGGGAACTGTCAACAGTCTTCAAACAGAGCAGTGACACGGTCCCGGATGTTCACTTTGAGCGCAAAGTGGGGACTGGAATGGATGTAGAGTACAAAGGAGGCAGGGAGACCACTTAGGAGAACCACGGAGCGAGGATGGGGCTGCCTGACCCGTCTGGGAAAAGGACTTGTAGAATGGGTCCAGGGGCATGGCAGGAAGCCAGGAACTCAGCGTAGGGCAGGATAATCCTACAGAGACTGTCCAGCGGAGCCTGAGGGTCAGGACGGGAGGAAGAAGGTGGGACCTGAAGGAGGAAGTGAAAACCCGCAACAGCCGAAGCCTCCGGCAGTCCTCTCAAAGCATCTCCCCGGAGCCCAGCCCAAGCGCCTCAGCGGCCTCCCTCCTCCCCGCCTCCCCTTGCTGGCCCGCTGACCGAACGAGTTGAGAAAGTCCGCGATTTTCTTGATGCTGCTGGTGATTATCTCAATGTACTCCCGGTTAGCCCAGTCCTGGTGAATCTCCCGCTGCACCGGATCCTCCTGTCCCGCCATGGCGGCCGCCTGAGGAAGAGCGACTGCGCAGGCGCCCCGACCCTACAGGCCTCTAGCGCGCCTGCGCCATCAGCCCACACCCATCCTCTGGAGCGCCCACGAATTCTCGGGTACTGTGATACGCCTGTGCAATGTAACGTCCTCGCTGGCGTTTGCTCTCTACTCCCACGCTGTAGAAAACAGACGCCTCGACTCCGGCGGCGAGGTTGTAGTGCACGCGCGTTATGGTGTTAAACGGGCTCGTGGGGGGTCTTGCCGTCTCCCTCAACTGCTCCAGGCTGTGTCCGCAGTAAGATGGGCACAGTCGATTAAATCACACTAAATAGCCGGGCGCAGTGGCTCACGCCTGTAATCCTAGCACTTTGGGAGGCCGAGGCGGGCGGATTACGAGGTCAGGAGATCGAGACCACGGTGAAACCCCGTCTCTACTAAAAATACAAAACATTAGCCGGGCGCGGTGGCTGGCGCCTGTAGTCCCAGCTACTCAGGAGGCTGAGGCAGGAGAATGGCGTGAACCCGGGAGGCGGAGCTTGCAGTGACGCGGAGATCGCGCCACTGCACTCCAGCCTGGGAGACAGAGCGAGACTCCCTCTCAAAAAAAAAACACACTAAATACAAGTCTTTTTTTTCTTTTTTTTTTTTTAGACGGAGTCTAAAAAATGACATGGTCATAAATAGGTGGGCACACTGCAAACTGGAACAATCCCTTTCAGAAGGAAATTTGTGTTTTTGTGACAAGGTTTTGTTTTTTGTTTTTTTGAGAGGAGTCTCGCTCTGTCGCCCAGGCTGGAGTGGCGTGATCTCGGCTCACTGCAACCTCCGCCTCCCTGATTCAAGCGGTTCTCCTGCCTCAGCTGCCCAAGTAGCTGGAATTACAGGCACACACCACCACGCCCGCCTAATTTTTTTGTATTTTTAGTAGAGCCGGTGTTTCACCATCCTGGCCAGACTGGTCTCGAACTCCTGACCTCAGATAATCCTCCCGCCTCGGCCTCCCAAAGTGCTGGGATTACAGGCGTGAGCCACCGCGCTGGGCCTGACACAAGGTCTTACTGATGCCCAGGCTGGAATGCAATGGCATGATCATGGCTCACTGCAGCCTCGAATTCCTGGGCTCAAGCTATCCTCCAGCCTCAGCCTCCAGTGTAGTTGGGACTACAGGTTCAGGTCACCACACCTGGCTAATTTTTGTATTTTTTGTAGAGGGGGGGTTTCACCATGTTGGCCAGGCTGGTCTGGAACTCCTAACCTCAAGTGATCTGCCCACCTCGGCCTCCCAAAGTGCTGGGATTATAGGCATGAGCCACCACGCCCAGTCTATTATGCAGTCATTTAAATGCTAATTATGAACACAAGCAACATGAAAACAAATACAATAAATTAAGGGGAAAAACAAAACATCCTCCCTCCCTCCCTCCCTTCCTTCCTTTTCTTTTTTTTTTTTTGAGACGGAGTTTCTCTGTTAATGCCCAGGCTGGAGTGCAATGGCACGATCTTGGCTCACTGTGACCTCTGCCTGCCGGGTTCAAGTGATTCTCCTGCCTCAGCCTCCCAAGTAGCTGGGATTACAGGCACCTGCCACTACAGCCGGCTATTTTTTGTGTTTTTTAGTAGAGACAGGGTTTCACCATGTTGGCCAGGCTGATCTCGAACTCCTAACCTCAAGTGATCTGCCCACCTCGGCCTCCCAAAGTGCTGGGATTACAGACATGAGCCACCCTGCTTGGCCCACATTTTTCTTTAATTGCAACTATGGAAAAATGTCTGCTTGAGGACAGGAAGGATCTACCAAAAAAGTCAGTATCTGCTTTGCTAAGGTAGTGGAATATGAACAATTTTATTCTCGTTTTAGGGAATACTTACAATCTGGCATGCAGTAAATGCTCTTTTTTTTTGAGACAGAGTCTTGCTCTGTTGCTGTGGCTGGAGTGCAATGGCTCGATCTCGGCTCACTGCAACCGCTGCCTCCCAGGTTCAAGCAATTCTCCTGCCTCAGCTTCTCAAGTAGCTGGGACTACAGGTGCATACCACCACACACGGCTGATTTCTGTGTGTGTGTGTATATATATATATACACACATATATGTGTGTATATGTGTGTGTGTGTGTGTATATATATATATATTTTTTTTTTTAAGTAGAGATGGGGTTTCACCATGTTGGTCAGGCTAGTCTCAAACTCCTGACCTCAGATGATCTCCCTGCCTCAGCCTCCAAAGTGTTGGGATTACAGGCGTGAGCCACTGTGCCCGGCCAGTAAATGCTTTTTATTAAAAAGAAAAAAGGTGGCTGAGTGGCTGGGTGTGGTGGCTCACACCTGTTAATCCTAGCACTTTGGGAGCCTGAGGCGGGCGTATTGCTTGAGGCCAGGAGTTTGAGACCAGCCTGGCCAATACAGTGAAACCCTGTCTCTACAAAAAATAGAAAAATTAGTCAGGCATGGTGGCACGTGCCTGTAATCCCAGCTACTTGGGAGGCTGAAGTGGGAGCATCACCTGAGCCCAGGGAGGTCAAGGCTGTAGTGAGCAGTGATTGCACTCTTGCACTCAGCTTGGATGACAGAGCCCCTGTCTAAAAAAAAAAAAAAAAAAAAAGTGGCTGAAGAGGCAGATTACTACTAGTATTAGCATTAACTGGGACGAAACCATTGCTAACAGTTACTTACCCCAGTAGAGGATTTTATAAGCTATAAATATGCTTTTATAGCTATTACCTCACTGGACCCTCACAAACCCTGTGGAAGGAAGCCAGGAAGAAGTTTCTCATTTGAAAATCAAAAATCAAGGCCGGGCGCAGTGGCTCACGCCTGTAATCCCAGCACTTTGGGAGGCCGAGGCGGGTGGATCACGAGGTCAGGAGATTGAGACCATCCTGGCTAACATGGTGAAACCCCGTCTCTACTAAAAATACAGAAAAAAAAAAATTAGCCGAGGGTAGTGGCAGGTGCCTGTAATCCCAGCTACTAGGGAGGCTGAGGCAGGAGAATTGCTTGAACCTGGGAGGCGGAGGGTGCAGTGAGCCAAGATTGCACCATTGAACTCCAGCCTGGGTAACAAGGGTGAAACTCCATCTCAAAAAAATAAAATAAAAAATAAAGGTATTGCATCATGGTCTGAAATCTTAAATCTACCATCCAGGAGTCATTTCACCTCTCTGAGCTTTGGTGTCTTTATGTGTAATTCAAGGATAACAACATTGATGAATTAGAATTGTTGGAGGATTATGTGAGAAAGTATAAATAAAACACTAAGCACAATGCCTAGCTCTTCATAAAGCATGCACTCAGGATCAGTTTATATTTTCTTACTATGCAGATGGCAGAAAACTATATCCAACAATTTTTTTTAATGATCATCTTCCATGGACAAGTCAGACTCAAGTCTTGTCGTTTTGCTTGACTTCCTATACACTGTTCCAGAATCTCCTGTGTAATTCCAAATGACTCAAGGATATGCTGCTGTTCTTGAGTGAAGATGGTTCCTGTGGACCTCAGGAGCCTTTTCCTAAATGCTTTACAGAGCTTGCTGTCAGACAGTGCTCCAGTTATGGGTTTGCTAGCATGATAGTTCTTCATTGTAGGAATTGTTTCTGATGAGTGACACAGGGCTGCAGAGGCCAGCTTTGGGAATGTTGTTGGTGCAACAAGGAGTGCTACAGTTTTTTTTTTTTTTGAGACAGAGTCTAGCTCTGTCGCCCAGGCTGGAGTGCGGTGGCCGGATCTCGGCTCACTGCAAGCTCCGCCTCCCGGGTTCACGCCATTCTCCTGCCTCAGCCTCCCGAGTAGCTGGGACTACAGGCGCCTGCTACCTCGCCCAGCTAGTTTTGGGGTTTTTTTGTATTTTTTAGTAGAGACGGGGTTTCACCGTGTTAGCCAGGATGGTCTTGATCTCCTGACCTCGTGATCCGCCCGCCTCAGCCTCCCAAAGTGCTGGGATTACAGGCTTGAGCCACCACGCCCGGCCAGGAGTGCTACAGTTAACATAGGGAAACCAGGTCCCTGTCTTCACTTTTTTTTTTTTTTTTTTTTTTTGAGACAGAGTCTCATTCTGTTGCCCAGGCTGGAGTGCAGTGGCGCAATTTCGGCTCACTGCAACTTCTGTTTCCTGGGTTCAAGCAGTTTGCCTGCCTCAGCCTCCTGAATACCTTGGATTACAGGCATGAGTCACCATGCCCGGCTAATTTTTGTATTTTTTGGTAGAGACGGGGTTTTGCCATGTTGACCAGGCTAGTCTCAAATTCCTGACCTCAAATGATCCGCCTGCCTCAGGCTCCCAAAGTGCTGGGATTACAGGCATGAGCCACCATGCCGAGCCCCTGTCTTCACTTTGAGTTGGCCATACGCTTCACGGAACTTGGGGATCTCACTGATGACTTCAGGTATAAGAATCAATGTGGAATCAAAGCTCGAAGAAATATAGCACTTACATTAAGCCTGGTCATTTGAGCCTCCTTTGCGGTCATATGCACTTGGACCATCATTGGCACAGCTGGGCCTGTTAAGTCAGTATTTCAAATTCCTACTAACACTTCATGACACCATATTACTGCCATAATAAATGGAACATGTGCTGAGACATCTAAGGGTGGATACAGTTTGTGCACCATAGCAGTGTTGCTGCCTGCTTTGAAAGCAATGAATCAGCTTTTGGCAGAGTAAATGTGGCTATTGTCATGAGAATCCCTGAACAGTGCAACCAGAATGTTGAGCACTGGATGATACAGATCACATTCTGGTTTTCCATATGGAGCATACTATCAGACTTAGAGGTGATGGTGAATGGCACTTCTGAGAACACATCCCTTAGAGCTGGGCAGACTGCACAGAGGACTGTTGTACAAATCCTTTTTTTTTTTTTTTTTTTTTTTGAGACAGAGTATTGCTCTGTCACCCAGGCTGGAGTGCAATGGCACGATCTTGGCTCACTGCAGCCTCTGCCTCCTGGGTTCAAGCGATTCTCCTGCCTCAGCCTCCCGAGTAGCTGGGATTACAGGTGCCCACCATCACGCCTGGCTAATTTTTGTATTTTTAATAGAGATGGGATTTCACCATGTTGGCCAGGCTGGTCTTGAACTCATGACCTCAGGTGATCTGCCCGCCACAGCCTCCCAAAGTATTAGGATTACAGGTGTGAGCCACTGCACCCATCCCATACAAATTCTTAACAGTATGAAGCCCTATCTATCCAGTAATTTTTTTTTTTTTTTTTTTTTTTGAGGCGGAGTCTTCACTCTGTCGCCCAGGCTGGAGTGCAGTGGCACCATCTCGGCTCACTGCAAGCTCCGCCTCCCGGGTTCGCGCCATTCTCCTGCCTCAGCCTCCCGANTTTTTTTTTTTTTTTTTTTTTTTTTTTGAGACAGAGTCTCACGCTGTGTCGCCCAGGCTGGAGTGCAGTGGCGCGATCTCGGCTCACTGCAAGCTCCGCCTCCCAGGTTCAGGCCATTCTCCTGCCTCAGCCTCCGAGTAGCTGGGACTACAGGCGCCCGCCACCACGCCCGGCTAGTTTTTTGTATTTTTAGTAGAGACGGGGTTTCACCATGTTAGCCAGGATGGTCTCGATCTCCTGACCTCGTGATCCGCCCGCCTCGGCCTCCCAAAGTGCTGGGATTACAGGCGTGAGCCACCGCGCCCGGCCGAGGACTTTCATTTAAAAAACAAAACAACAACAAAAAAATCACTGTGCAATTAAAACCTAAATAAAAACGACTGTTTTCTTTTAAAATAAAAATGTCTTTTTTTATTCAAGAGGGAAATAAAGCTGGGTGTGGGGTCTCACGTCTGTAATCCCAGCACTTTGGGAGGCTGAGGGCAGATCACGAGGTCAGGAGTTCGAGACCTGCCTGGCCAAATGGTGAAACCCCATCTCTACTAAAAATACAAAAATCAGCTGGGCCTGGTTGCGGGCACCTGTAATCCCAGCTACTCGGGAGGCTGAGACAGGAGAATCGCTTGAACCCGGGAGGTGAAGGTTGCAGTGACCTGAGATCAAGCCACTGCACTCCAACCTGGGCGACACAGTGAGACTCCATTAAAAAAAAAAAAAAAGAGATGGAAATAAAAGTGAACTAACTGGGGAAAAACGTTTTGTAATTCAAAATCATTTGTGTCTCTTCCAAGTCTCACTATTCTGTGCCCCTCTCTTCATGTTCTGACACTCCCTCCACACTCTTCTCCACTTACCTCTTCTTCCACAAGGTACACATGCACAGACAGTGGGTGTGTGTCTTTTAAATCAGGATCTTGCCTGACCCTATGCTCAGGCCCTCAGTCTCTCTCCATCAGCTTTACCCAAAGAACCAGACCAAAGGTGACAAGTCTTATTTGTGGTGTGTGTTCTATAGTGTGTAAAATGCAAGGGTGATTCTGGGTCTACAAGGGAAGGCCAAGTAGGCCATTAGCTACTTCCCCCCACAAATACTGCACACTGCCAGGCATGGCAATAACCAGGTACTGGGAATACAGACATCAGCTGGGTAGACTCCTCCCTTCCCTCAGCCATCCAGGGTCATTATTTTAAGTGATGATTACAAAGTTGTCAAATCACTCCTTCACTAATATGGCAAAAGTGTATCTCTGCATTATAAGAATGAGACAAAATTATTCTTGAGATATTTTTGTTTTCTTTTTGAGCAGGGCATCTCACTATGTTGCCCAGACTGGTCTTGAACTCCTGGGCTCAGGCAGTCTACCGTCTCAGCCACCCAGATAGCTGGCATTACAGGTACTCTCAGGTTTAACAGAAGGCTGAGAAAGGTTTTCTGTCAGGAAATCAAGGAAGGACGTGCGTTTCCTCCTCCTCTTGACAGGTGAACATTTATTCTATTTCTTTGCACTGGGATCATTCAAATAGAGCAACACTGAGCAAGCCTGAGCACCCACTGAGCACAGTGTGATGAGTTGGGGCTAACTTTTAACTAACTACAGGTCCTGGGACTTTTATGCAGGCCCTTTGAAGTAGGGGTCGCCTGTCCTCTGTGACTTGATCAAAGGTACACAGGTGTGGCACGGTAGGGAGGCAGACAATGGAGGGGACAGGATTCGAACCAGCCCTCCTGAAGGCCGAAGGCCGAGTCCTGGACAAGGCATTCCAATGAGGTGGGGGCGGGGAGTGCGGCCCCCCGCCGCGGCTCGGGCTGCCCCGCAGTCCTGAGTCACAAAGGTGGTTGCCAGGCGCCACGAACAGCGGCCGCCGCTTTGGAGCGTGCGACCCTCAGGGTTCAGCAGGTGAGCCCTGGGCCCGGATGGTGGGACTGGGCCCAGGTTCCCACCGCATCGTCCTCCTCAGCCAGAACCTTCTGGTCCCCGTCCCCGGATAGAGACCCAGGAGGCCCAAGCCCTTTCTTCCGGCTTGGAGTGGGAGCCTCTCCACTCTTGGCAGCTCCAGACCCTTCGCATCTCCGTTTACAGTTCACGACCTCAGCTGCATTTTGGCGCTAACGCCCCGTTTCCCAGGTGGGGAAATCCTTGGAACGGGAAGTGGGGTGTGAAGGGGAAACCTTTTTGACCAGGAGAACCAGGTGTTCCCTATCTGGGAGCTACTGAGCAGCTTGAGCAGACTTCGTAGGTTCAAGCCCTTCTGGAGTGGTTGACAGTGACTTCTGGGCAGTGGGGATGGGATGAACCATCTTTAAACTTTGCGCGAAGTGGTGCGGGGACCTAGGTTTAGAAGCCCCTCATCCCATGTTGGTTCTGCCGAATATTTAGGCTGACTCCTGACCTCAAGTGATTGGCCCACCTTGGCCTCCGAAAGTGCTGTGATTGCAGGCCTGAGCCACCGCGCCCTGACTTAGGCTGGACATTTGACAAAGCCTTTTACTTCTACCTCTATTTCCTCTTAGAAGATGTGGCAAAAAAAAAAGGATCCTGGGGGCAGAGTCCGGTGGCTCACGCCTATAATCCCAGCACTTTGGGAGGCTGAGGCGGGTGGATCACGAGGTCAGGAGATCGAGACCATTCTGACTAATACGGTGAGACCCCGTCTCTACTAAAAACACAAAAAAATTAGCCGGGCGTGGTGGCAGGCGTCTGTAGTCCCAGCTACTCGGGAGGCTGAGGCAGGAGAATGGCATGAACCTGGGAGGCGGAGCTTGCAGTGAGCCGAGATTGCGCCACTGCACTCCAGCCTGGGCAACAGAGCCAGACTCCATGTCAAAAAAAAAAAAAAAAAAAAAAAGAAAAGAAAGAGAAAAGGATCCTGGGATTAAGTACTTTTAAAAATCCCATATTATGGGATTAAAAATATGCTTGGCAGCATTTATACTCTCTGCCCACCTTGTCATGGTGGTGTACCACGGTAGTCCCTCTCTTGGATATGTGCTCTGAAGGTCAAGATATCAAGCACCAGAAGCCTTTCACAGGGTGTTTGTAATAGATAACTGTCCCTTGGGTGTCCCTTTCTCATTCTAAGGCAGCCCAGATATTTGAACATTTAGTACTTTGCAAAGAGCCTACATAGATCATGAGAAACATACTAGTTGCAGAAAATCAACAAATCCCCCATACTAACCATTATCAGGGGCAGGTCTTCTGGTCTGAAATGTCACCAACCTTTTTTTTTTTTTTTTTTTTTATTGAGATGGAGTCTCCCTCTGTCACCCAAGCTGGAGTTCAATGGCTTGATCCCAGCTCACTGGAACCTCCGTTCAAGTGATTCTCCTGCCTCAGCCTCATGAGTACCCGGGATTACAGGTGCCCACCACCACGCCTGGCTAATTTTTGCCACTGTGCCTGGCCAACAGTTCTTTTTTTAAAATCAACTTTTCTATCTCACAGATGGTGGTGAAGATGTCAAAATTTTCACAGTATTTCTGGGGCAATTACCGGATAGGATGGGATCTGCTGCTATCTTCTGTGGGAGAAGGGGCAGAGAAATACACTTGGCTAGAAAGAAAAGGTACCCACTATGCCCACTAACAAAATAGGTACACGCTAAAAAAAGAATTAGCTTCTGAATTCAGTAAACCTTCTTGTATACTGGCAATGTTGAAGGAGAATGATAGAAAATTCTAATTTTACTTGCATAAATTTTGAGTTAGCAATATCCTCACAGCCCTTTTTAATCTTCAAAGGAAAAAGAAAATTAAGGTCTTATGGAACCAGTAGGTCTTCCACAGATGGAAAACAAACAAAATAGAAAAACAAATTTAAAAACACACCCACACATAGAAAAACAAAAATCTTTAACAATATTTTAACTGGACTTTGGAAATGTTTCTCCTCCCAGTCTCCTACCAGCTCCTCTGAGGTGGTATATAAATAACCCAGGGGTCTGCAAGTTGCTCCCGTGTGCAGAGAAAATACAGTGGCCTTTGGGGCCAGGAGATGATCTCAGTAACGAATAGTGAAAGTTAGAGTTGTTTGAAAGGAATAGCATAAGAAATTCTCAAAATAGACAATGCAAGAGGGCTTGTATAAATGCAGATTGCTGGGCCCCACTTGGAGTTTGTTTCTGTTGGTCTGAGGTGGGGCCCAAAAATGTACACATCTGCAAGTTTCCAAATGATGCTGAAGTTCATACTTGCAAGTTCATACATTGTACAGAGTTCATACATTGCGAACCGCACAATTTTTTTTTTTGAGACAGAGTCTTGCTCTTTCACCCAGGCTGGAGTGCAGTGGTGCAATCTTGACTCACTGCAACCTCTGCCACCTGGGTTAAAGCGATTTTCACGCCTCAGCCTCCCCACGTAGCTGGGACTACAGGCGTACGCCACCACGCCCGGCTAATTTTTGTATTTTTAGTAGAGACAAGGTTTCACCATGTTGGCCAGGCTAGTCTGGAACTCTGATCTCAAGTGATCCGCCTGCCTCAGCCTTCCAAAGTGCTGGGATTGTAGGCATGAGCCACAGTGTCCAGCCATAAATATTTTTAAGATATGACTTTTCTGAGCTTCTTCTAATCTCAAGTAATAAGGTCTCATCATGAATTCTCAGCAGCTTCTGTCACCTCAGAACATAAAGATTCTGTCATTAGCAGCTAACAACATAGCATAGGTCCTAACAGTGGACCTGGCCGGGCGCGGTGGCTCAAGCCTGTAATCCCAGCACTTTGGGAGGCCGAGACGGGCGGATCACGAGGTCAGGAGATCGAGACCATCCTGGCTAACACGGCGAAACCCCGTCTCTACTAAAAAATACAAAAAACTAGCCGGGCGAAGTGGCGGGCGCCTGTGGTCCCAGCTACTCGGGAGGCTGAGGCAGGAGAATGGCGTGAACCCGGGAGGCGGAGCTTGCAGTGAGCTGAGATCCGGCCACTGCACTCCGGCCTGGGCGACAGAGCCAGACTCAGTCTCAAAAAAAAAAAAAACAAAAAAAAACAGTGGACCTATATTCATTTCATGTCAGACAAATCATTTCCTCATCTATAAAATGGGTTAAGACCTACTTCCAAAGGCTTGTGAAAAAGTGTAATATAAAGTTTTAGTACACATAGCAGTTGCCAGATCAATATTTGTAATCATTCCCTACTTCCCTTTATTAGAATTACTAATACCCACGCTGGGCGCAGTGAGTCACGCCTGTAATCCCAGCACTTTGGGAGGCCAAGGCAGGAGTTGGAGACCAGCCTGGCCAACTTGGCAAAACTCTGTCACTACTAAAAATACAGTGAGCCAAGATTGCTCCACTGCACTCCAGCCTGAGTGACAGAGCGAGACTGTCTCAAAAAAGAAAAAAAGAAAGAAAGAAAAGAATTACTAATATCCTAACACCTGTTGGAATCTATTCATGGGAACTATAGAATAAGTTTATGTCAATAGTGAGACAGAGATGGGAATTTGAAAGTCCATACCATCATGAAAAGCATGTCAGGGAAATTCCATGCTCTGATTTCCCTCCTTTAGGACTGTCAATGGCAGGATACCAGCTCTGGTCACCATGGACCCCACTGGATGAGAGTTTCCAATGGCTGCGGCACACGACACCTATACCTTCCTCCAAGCACCCCTTCAGGGCCTCTCCCTGCTTCCCACACACACCATCTGACCTTGAAGTGCAGCTGTGCTTTCAAGAGGTCACTCTAGTCCTAGACAGCCCATTCCTGGAATCTGGAGTGAGTCCCAAGTTACCCTGTCACACATCAGAATTGCGAACAATGAACAACAAAGGACTGGTCAGGAAGCCCCAGCCCATCCGCCTCAGTGGAGTAGATTCTGTCTTTGGCAGGGTTATCACAGCTCAGCCACCAAAATGGACCGGGACTTTCAGAGTTTCAGACAAGTCAGCCTTTTGCAAAATCATTAGCAGGGAGCACCAGTGGCCCATTGGACTGAAGGAGCCTCAGATTCAGATGACAGTGACTATGTGCAAACAGATGCTGCGCTCTATCCTCTTGCTGTATGCAACTTACAAAAAGTGCACCTTTGCCTTGCAGCACTCCAAGTAAAGGGTCCTCATTTGATCCCCATTTCTTCACACCATGCCCTTTGGTATGTAACTGAAGCTTACAGAAACCTGTCCATGTAAATGAAACTGTGTCATTGCCCCAGCCATCTTGCTTTTGTTTCAAGCAGTGATGATTCAGGAGCCCCTTTCATCCCTTCCCCTCCAAAAAAGGACCAATGATAGAGAACAAAGAAGAACATTCCCATTGTAAGGTTGAACCATTTAGAGTCAAACTAGCATTGACATGTACATGTGCTAACCATTAAACAAATGATATAAACCAATGAGCCTAGTGTGAACTCACATAAACACCTAAGATCACAATGAATTGGGGGAAAAAGGGGTGTAGAGGAGAAAGATATGGATTTCTATGTACCAGGGGATGTCAAAAATCTATATATAGGTCAAGGATTAGTTTAAAACCTCCCCCAACCAAAACAATGAAAATAAGAAAAAAACCCTAACTAACCACACCCTAATACCACGGGAGTGTACAAAAGTGGGTAGAAATATACTGATATTAAACAATACGTACAACCTGGCAAGAAAGATCTTGGTAGCACTAAACGAAGCTAGGCTTTCTGGTAGGCTACATGGAACTCATGACTCTCCATTTTAGCTGAAATGTACTCCTAATGTTCTATTTCTAATAAACTACAAGTAATTTTGTAGCATTTTTTTGTTTTTTTCTGTCATCCCAGCTGGACTACAATAGCATGGTCTTGGCTCACTGCAGCCTCAAACTCCCAGGCTCAAGGGATCCTCCCGCCTCAGCCTCCTGAGTAGCTGGGACTACAGGTGTGGGCCACCATATCTGGCTAATTTTTTTTTTTTGAGATGGAGTTTTGCTCTTGTTGCCCAGGCTGGAGTGCAATGGCACGATCTCAGCTCACTGCAACCTCTGCCTCCCAGGTTCAAGCGATTCTCTTGCCTCAGCGTTCCTAGTAGCTGGGATTACAGGCATGTGCCATCATGCCCAGCTACTTTTGTATTTTTAGTAGAGACGGAGTTTCTCCAGGCTGGTCAGGCTGGTCTTGAACTCCTGATCTCAGGTGACCTGCCCGCTTTGGCCTCCCAAAGTGCTGGGATTACAGGCATGAGTCACTAATTTTTCTATTTTTTTTTTTTTTTTTTTTCAGTAGAGATGGAGTTTCGCCACGTTGCCCAAGCTGGTCTCAAACTCCTGGGCTCAAGCAATCCCCTGGCCTCAGCCTCCAAAAGTGTTGGGATGAACCACCGCACCTGGCCTTTGTAGCATTCTTATAACTAGGTTGGCCGGGCGCGGTGGCTCAAGCCTGTAATCCCAGCACTTTGGGAGGTCGAGACGGGCGGATCACAAGGTCAGGAGATCGAGACCATCCTGGCTAACACAGTGAAACCCCGTCTCTACTAAAAAATGCAAAAAAACTAGCCGGGCGGGTTGGCGGGCGCCTGTAGTCCCAGCTACTCGGGAAGCTGAGGTAGGAGAATGGCGTAAACCCGGGAGGCGGAGCTTGCAGTGAGCTGAGATCCGGCCACTGCACCCCAGCCTGGGCAACAGAGCAAGACTCCGTCTCAAAAAAAAAAAAAAAAAAAAATTAACTAGGTTAGGTATAACTCAGAATATGGAAATAAACATTATATATACAAAGTTAACACGAGTTTGATGCTGCTTTTTAATTTTATTTTGGTCTTTTTTTTTTTTTTTTTTTTGAGACAGAGTCTTGCTGTGTTGCCCAGGCTGGAGTGCAGTGGCACGATGTCGGCTCACTGCAAGCTCCACCTCCCAGGTTCAAGCGATTCTCCTGCCTCAGCCTTCTGAGTAGCTGGGACTAAAGGTGCCCACCACCATGCCCGGCTAATTTTTTGTATTTTTTAGTGGAGATGGGGTTTCACTGTGTTAGCCAGGATGGTCTCGATCTCCTGACCTCGTGATCCACCCTCCTCGGCCTCCCAAAATGCTAGGATTACAGGTGTGAGCCATGCGCCCGGCCTTTATTTTGGTCTTATACTATCACACCAATCAAAAAAATTTAAAAAGCAGCCAAAACATTCCTTTTGACTTTCTTTGGGCATTGACAAGAAGTTTAAGTTGACCAGGCATGGTGACTCACACCTATAATCACACCACTTTGGGAGGCCGAGGCAGGTGGATCACGAGGTCAGGAGTTCAAGACCAGCCTGGCCAATATGGTGAAACCCTGTCTCTACTAAAAAAATACAAAGATTAACCAGGCGTGGTGGTGTGCACCTGCAGTCCCAGCTATGCAGGAGGCTGAGACAGGAGAATCACTTGAACCTGGGAGGCGGAGGTTGCAGTGAGCTGAGATCGTGCCACTGCACTCCAGCCTGGGTGACAGAGCGAGATTCCATTTCAAAAAAAAAAAAAAAAAAAAGGAAGATCATCAAGATCAAGTCAATCCTCCAGAAAGACCAGATATATCTCATTTCAGATGAAATTGGTTCTTACAATAGGAGACTTTTTTTTTTTTTGAGATGGAGTCTCGCTCTGTCTCCCAGGCTGGAGTGCAGTGGTGCGATCTCAGCTCACTGCAAGCTTCGCCTCCCGGGTTCTTGCCATTCTCCTGCCTCAGCCTCCCAAGTAGCTGGGACTACGGGCGCCCGCCACCACACCCGAATAATTTTTTGTATTTTTAGTAGAGACGGGGTTTCACCGTGTTAGCCAGGATGGTCTCGATCTCCTGACCTCGTGATCCGCCCGCCTCGGCCTCCCAAAGTGCTGGGATTACAGGCATGAGCCACTGCACCCGGCCAGAAGACATGATTTTAATCGGCAGAACCATGTTAGCACCAGTCTCCATAATTTCTCTGCACAAATCTCAATTCAATTCCACCTAATCCTTGAATAATGAAGCAAATCCAGAAAGATAAATGAGGCAGCTGAAGCAGAACTTAGAAGAGAATTTATTTGTAAAATTGGTACAAGCCTAAGTTCTAGAATAAATCAGTTTCAAAACTAGCTCCCAAAGTCCAGAATCATGACTCAGAGATTTTACTCTGCAGTGTAGCAAAGCTAGGTTTATCCAAACCAATAAATAATGCTACATTAGAATCCTGAGCCAGGGACTGCGATGATGTTAGATAATCCATAATGTCCACAAGTTAATAAAGCCCCCACTTTAAGAACAAAAGATGGCTGGGTGTGGTGCCTCATGCCTGTAATCCCAGCACTTTGGGAGGCTGAGGCAGGTGGATCATGAGTTCAGGAGATCGAGACCATCTGGCCAACATGGTGAAACCCTGTGTCTACTAAAAATACAAAAATTAGCCGGGCATGGTGGCGTGTTCCTGTAGTCCCAGCTACTCAGGAGGCTGAGGCATGATAATCTTTTGGACCTAGGAGGTGGAGGTTGCAGTGAGCCGAGATTACGCCACTGCACTCCAGCTTGGGCGACACAGTGAGACTCCGTCTTAGGAAAAAAAAAAAATAGAGGAACAAAAAAAGGATCCTTCCAGTAAGAAAGGTAAACAGCGGATTTCAAACTCTAAACACAAAATGATCAGTGGCTGGCAGAGACACAGAAGCAGGCAGCAATCTGTCTGGGGTCTAATCAGAGTCATCATAACTCTCATCACTGTCTTGCTCCTTTTCTCCAGCACTTACTTCGTCTTCTTCACCATCCTAAGGGGCAAAGAATAAATAAGTATTTTAGGTTACTGCTCTGGGTGACCTCTGGAATACAGTTCCTAGAGGATACACAACTGTACTATTGTCACTGTTAAAACTTTTATTTACTTTTTTAAAGGAGTCTTGTTCTGTTGCCAGGCTGGAATGCAGTGGCGTGATCTCAGCTCACTGCAACCTCCGCCTCCCAGGTTCAAGCGATTCCCCTGCCTCAGCCTCCCAAGTAGCTGGGATTACAGGCACGCACCACCACGCCCGGCTGATTTTTGTATTTTGGTAGAGATGGGGTTTCGCCACGTTGGCTAGGCTGGTCTCAAACTCCTGACCTCAGGTGATCCGCCTGCCTCAGCCTCCCAAAGGGCTGGGATTACAGGCCTGAGCCATCACACCCAGCCCAATTTGCATAATTTTAAACAAGCCATGGTCCTCCAGCTCTACTTCATGTATATGACATAGGAACAAAGAGGGCATTCAATATAGAATGAAATATTTATTACAAGTGGTGCTATGGCAGTGCACAGTGGCTCATGCCTATAATCCCAACACTTTGGGAGGCTGAGGTGGATGGATCATCTGAGGTCAGGAGTTCGAGACCAGCCTGCTCAACATGGTGAAACCCTGTCTCTACTAAATATACAAAAACTAGCCAGGCATGGTGGCAGTCACCTGTAATCCCAGCTACTTGGGAGGCTGAGGCAGAAGAATTGCTTGAACCTGGGAGACAGATTGCAGTGAGCCGAGATTGCACCACTGCACCTCAGCCTGGGCGACAGAGGGAGACTCTGTCTCAAAAAAAGAAGTGCTGTGCTGGTGTATCTCAACAGGAATCCAGTACAAAATTCTGTTCTGTCTGGCTTACAATTCTAGTATGAGAGATTTGCTTAGGGGAAAGTACCAAACTAATAGGATACTGTCTGCCTCAAATTCTCTGAGAAAAAGGTGGAAGGGGTATATTATACAAATAAAACTGTGGACCATGTAAATAAAAGAACTTTTTAAATTTGAGACAGGGTCTCACTCTGTCATCCAGGCTGGAGTGTGATGATGGCTCACTGCAGCCTCCACCTCCTGGGCTTCAGCAACCTTCCCACCTCAGCCTCCTGAGTAGCAGGGACCATAGGCATGCGTCACTATGCCTGGCTAGCTCAAAAAAATTTTTTGTAAGGATGGGGTCTCAAGCTGGTCTTGAAATTCTGGGCTTAAGCAGTCCTCCCACCTTAGCCTCACAAAGTGCTATGATTACAGGTGTGAGCCACCCTACCAGGCCAGACTTTTCATACTAAATGATCTTTCTGGATCAGACTCAAATTGCATTACAGACAGAGGCCCCACAGCAGGGGTTCTTAAATCTGAGATTTTGGTGTCTATAACCTACCTGAATTGTGACAAAATTTTATAAATGTATGCTTTTTTTTTTTTTTTTTTTTGAGACGGAGTCTCATTCTGTTGCCCAGGCTAGAGTGTAGTAGCGGGATCTCAGCTCACCACAACCTCCGCCTCCCAGGTTCAAGTGATTCTCCTGCCTCAGCCTCCCAAGTAGCTGAGACTACAAGTGCGTGCCACCACACCCAGCTAATTTTTGTATTTTAGTAGAGATGGGGTTTCACTATGTTGGCCAGGCTGGTCTTGAACTCCTGACCTTGTGACGTGCCTACCTCGGCCTCCCAAAGTGCTGGGATTACAGGCATGAGTCACCACATCCGGGCTTATTTTTCATTTTTTTGTGGAGATAGGGTCTTGTTATGTTGTGCAGCTTGGTCTTGAGCTCCCGGGCTCAAGCAATTCTCCTACCTTGGCCTCACAAAGTGCTAGGATTACAAGCATGAGCCACTGCGCCAGCCATGTATACATTTTTATTTAGCTTTCTTCAAATTCTCAAAAGCATCTGTACCACAAAAAAGAGTAAGAACTTCTATTTTTATTTCAGTTCTCTAAGGTGGCAGCTTCTGACTCTGTGCTTTGGCTTTCACCAAATGCTTTCACATTTCTATTTTTGTATGTTTCAAATGTGTTTAAATGGTTTAACTCATTCTTTTCAACACTCAGAAAATACTTCGATGACTTCTCCCTTCTAAAATGATTTCAGATATGGATTCATGGAAAATGAGAGGCTATAATGCAGAGAATTGTCAACTCTATAACAAATGCCACAACTCGAGATACTCAGTAGCGATTCTAAGATTGTGTGGTTGTTTTTTCTGGGTCCCAAAAAATTATATAAGCACAGAAGCTGTTATGGAGGGAATGGAAATGGGCATAGAAGTACTTGACAATAAACATAAGTAGGCAAAGTTCTGCTCCACCAACTCAGAACAATTAACAAAATGCAACCATCAGTGCCTGACTCTGGTGCCTTTTGCAGAGATACCTCAGTGGCTTTGCTCTTGGAGGCCTGGGATGACATGTCATCCTCACTCTCATCTGCTGTGCTCTCCTGGGAATTTTGGGACTTAATCTCTTCACCCTAAATGTGAATGGACCAAGAAAATTGTGGGTTATAATGACCACATTTAGGGAAATAGGGGAGAAGGTTGAGTTTACAGGCAATACAAAGGAAGATATTCTAGCCATTCAAAACACAGTCAAACATGGATACCAACTTGTGATTCAGCATCTAGAGGAGGGATACTCAACTCCAGGTTTCTGAGATGTCTGTGGCTCTGATATAAAAAGTAATGTAACAAAAGGTTCATCTTGGTATGCTAGCATCACACTACATTTTAAAAGGCTAGATTGTATTGGTGACTCTAAGTTGATGCTGAACATGGTTCTAAAATTTCCCAAATACCTTAAAGTATATAAGCACCATTACACCAACTACAAAAGGCCATGCAGAGGCTAAAGGACAGTACAGTGAAGTGTTTAAGAGCATCAAGTCTGGATTTAGGACTGTTTGGACTCAAACCGTGGCTCCACTCACTTTCTGTTGAATGACATTAGGTAAATTACTTAACTTCTTTGAGTTTCAATTTTTACGAAGAAACAATAGTATCTGCCTCATAAGGTTGATGTGAAGAAAGGAAGTTAATTCTCTGTGGTGCTATTTTATATATTTCATATATAACTGACTATAAGACTCAGATATTTTAAGCATGAAAGAAAAGGGCTTATAAGACCCTATCTGAAAAATGTTGTAACTCCAAAGTAGTATTATAAACAACACAAGATTTCAGCTAATCAGACAATTAAAAAACCTTATAAATGCTCATTAGTTAAAATTAGAGATTAATTTATAATTTCCGGAATAAGACAGATTGGCTTAGTATAACTAAACAAAAGAAATGTTTGTCCCTATACAAAAATGTTATTATGAATCTACCCTCAGTGGGGCTTAAAGGAGCCCCTCTGGCTGTGGAGAGAGGTTTGTACTGGTCTAACTCCTTTATGTCTGAGGCATTGTTTGTATCAATGGCATGTTTTGGTGCCTTGCTGCCTAAGATGAGGGGTATAGCCTGTGACTAGGGCCCATGAGCAATGTATCATAACTTTAAGAGTTCAACAGTCACAGACTTAAGAGAAAAGTAGCCTTACTGAGAGACCAGGGCTTAGGTGAACTGCCTTACATGCCATCTGATGCTGTCACAAAGAATAAGATTGGAGAATTATCACTAGCAGGATCCAAGGCTTACCTGCAAGTCCCGGTTTTTTAGATTGCCCAGCCAGAAAGCCTCTCTACAATTGTTGAGGGTGAGCATAGCTTTGACTCTGCAAACTAACAGTTCCAGGGTCTTTTTGAGCAGAGGCACATGTTGTGTGAGTCTCGTGTCCTGGTGAATCTGAATGGAGATAAATAACATCCATCTTTTGTGAGTTTATCATCATGCCTTCATATTTCTTATAGAAACCTTTGAATACTGAATAAGGATATAAGCCCCGCCAATATGGACCAACAGTATGTTCCATCGAACAGGAATAGCTTGGCAGAGTAATCCAAAGACAATGGCAGCTAAATAATTCAAAGCCTAGAAGACATACCACTACCACCTCTGGTTCCTCTTCATAACCTCTTGCTGGCCGATCATCAATGAATTTACCTAAAATGTTCTTGAATATATATTTTACTGATATTAAACAATAGAGTAGCCCTATTTAGCTAAGAGAATTCCTTAAAAATTCACTGTGCAGCCATGAAGTGGAACTTGCAGTGAGCAGAGACTGCACCACTGCACTCCAGCCTGGGCTACAAAGCGAGACTCCATCTCAAAAAAAAAAAAAAAAAAAAATTCACTCTTCAGGACCTTACACATTTAGAACCAGAAGAGGAAGTAAGTAACAGAAACTGGACTCAAGAATCATTTGGTTTCCCAGCGACTGCAGAACTCTAGGGTTCTATGTTCATTCAGACAAAACGTGACAATACCTCATTAACTATAAGAAGGCTTCAAGTGGCCGGGCGCGGTGGCTCACGCCTGTAATCCCAGCACTTTGGGAGGCCGAGGCGGGTGGATCACGAGGTCAGGAGATCGAGACCATCCTGGCTAACACGGTGAAACCCCGTCTCTACTACAAAATACAAAACATTTGCCGGGCGCGGTGGCGGGTTCCTGTAGTGCCAGCTACTCGGGAGGCTGAGGCAGGAGAATGGCGTGAACCCGGGAGGCGGAGCTTGCAGTGAGCCGAGATCGCGCCACTGCACTCCAGCCTGGGAGACAGAGCCAGACTCTGCCTCAAAAAAAAAAAAAAAAAAAAAAAAAAGAAGGCTTCAAGTGGAAAAATCCTTTAATGCTAAGATGTTCTCAAAAGACACAGATGCATTCCTTGAAAGTAAGTAGCACAGATGAAAGCCTCTACAGATGGCTGCTTTAGAGCCACCTCCTGTCTCCTGCAGGATCATCACTTACATCACAGTCCTGTCGCCTAGGGGACTTTGCAGAAGTAAACATATACCAGCATTCTATTCCTCTCACCCAAGAAGTTTCTAGAGGAAAAAGAGCTTTGGAGTTTGAATCAAATTTCAGATGCAGAGATTCCCCTCTAGAGGACTGCCCAATCTCAAGCAGCAACTAAGGATTTGCTCTGAATAAACTGCCTTTGGACAGACACAGTCCGAGATATAAATGAAGAAGGACGGCAGCCCATGGATCTCCCAATAGCAACTGCAGATTAAGCCAACAGGCAGGCTGCTGATAGGATCTGCTCCCCTTCTTACCTTGGAATGCCCACACAGGTGATGAAGCAGCCTTGTGTCCAACTGGAAGGTTTCCAGTAAGCTCAGAACATCTTCCTATAACCAATAAGTTTATAAATGCTCTATGAAATGTACTGATTTCATTTCAGATTCAGTATACCCTTGGAATCAAAAGCTCCAAAGAGGATAAACTCTGCAGGTTCCAGCCTATGCTGATAATCATCTTAATTTGCCTCTCAAATAGGAGGAATAGCAGCTACCGCTTATTCTCAACTCTCCCATTTCTGTCCCTTGTATAAATCTGAGAGTTATAAGACCTGCATTTTAGTTTTACATAGGTTACCATGTCTCAGTTTTCCCATCTGCAACATTAGGATAAAATACCACCTTCCTTTTCTCTTTCAGGGCTATGAGGGACCAACCAAATATGGTGAGTGGTTTGTTCAACTTGCTAAGTATGTATAGGAAATAATCTGATTCTATCCTTACTTCATCACTCTAGCCCTGGGTGCCATTGGCTAAAAAACTGTCAAGAATGTTCATTACCACAGCAAAGGGTTTTATGACACAAAGGAACTTTTTTTTTTTTTTTAAATCATTTCTGAGTATACCTACAGAAGCATAACGGAATAAGCAAATGACACACTGATACATGAGGACCTGAGAGTGCAGTAGCACAATAAAATCAAGCTAAAAGGAAAACCACTGTCGGATCTGGAGAAGTGGGTTTGATCCAGAGTGGGTCTGAGGAGTTCAGCCTACTTTGGAATATTCAGTCCTATTTGGGGATCTCTGGCTATAGCTGAAGTGGACCAGAGGAACCCAGGTAGAACACTCCCAGCCTCACCCAAGAGTCACCATGGACATAACTTCTGAGCAACTCTTCAGTGCATATCTTTGTTCTCTGCTCTTAGCTCTTACCCGGTGTTTTCTAAAACTGAAGTCTAGGAGCGGCATACATTGCTTCAGAAATGCTTCCACAAAGAGACGTCCGTACTGAAGAAGAGAGACACACTGTTATCTCTAGCTGAGGTATCTCACTGAAAGGCCCCTTTCTGAGGCAGAATAGCCTCATTCTGCCCAAGGGTTTTATTTTCTTATTTATATATATAAAAAACAAATTGGGAATGGTCCAAAAGGTTTATTTGGAGAATGTAACTTAACACAAAAATCAAATAGGCCTGTTAACTAAGCCCCAGAATTAGGCAGACTTACCTACCACAGATACAGTGGATGGAAAGGGAACTTGCTCAGCTTAGGAGTGAGAGCATAGAGGAGTAGAGGGGAGCTGTATCTGAGGATAACTTACTCCCAAGAGGGAAAAACTGGGTAAAGCTGAGGAAGCATATGACCAATTTCTAAACTTCCCAATCAGATAAATCACTCCTCTTTCCAACTCGTCCAGCTCCCACACTGCGCAAGGGTGGAGTAAAAAGGGAGAGAGTGACCAGCAGATAACAAGAATGGGGCACCATCCACTTGGAAGGAAACTTCAGGAGTGGGGAAGTAGCATTCTCCCCATAACATTCCGACTGGACTTCCCATCAAATCTAGGGCTAATACAGGCTATTCCCATGAAAGAGAAGTTTGGCAATTCTCAGGATATCAGATCCCACATTTGTAAGGCCACCACATAGACTTTAAAGAAGAATCATCTACTCCTTCCTCCCTTTTGCCTGGTAAGGAATGGCAGGGAAGGTAACTACTGCTCCTAAACTCAACTGCCCTGAAGCCATTCCTTCTAGTACTAAGATTCTTACCAAAAGTTTTCAAATTCATAGGAAAACTGGCTTCTCCAATCATCCAACTAGGGTGGGAAAATGTATCCATTGCCTTCCCTAAACTGGCACAGATTCTGGAAACTCTGGTTTGTGGGCAAGAAACTGAGCAATTTATCTTAGCTGAGGTCCTCTCTAGAGTGATCCACAGGAAGAATATGAAACAGGGCCCAGTAAATCTCTCACCTTCAAACATACATGCAGAACAGGATGACTGTCAAATACCTGGAGAGGTGAAAGACAAGAAACCAAGGCTGAGATCTGCTCCTTTGAGCACTCCAGCCTCTTTCCCACTGCGCAAAACACAGCTTTGGGTTCTGTAGAGAATACTAAAATGGAGGAATGTCAACATTTAAATTAATATTACAAAGCAGAATAAAGTAATGATCACAACTGGAGTTCAAGAAAAGGAAGAGAAGAGCAAAGAGAAATAAACTGATTCCAACTGGAAGTGTTCAGAAGATGGCATTATTAGAGGTCCAAAACCTTGATCTGAAGACTTAAGAAAGACTGGATGAGGCTGGGCATGCTGGCTCATGCCTGATATCCCAGCATTTTGGGAAGCGGAGGCTGGTGTATCACTTGAGCCCAGGAGTTCGAGGCCAGCCTGGGTAACAGAATGAGACCCTGTTTCTATAAAAAATAGAAAAATTAGCTGGGCATGGTGGCATGTGCCTGTAGTCCCAGCTACTCCAGAGGCTTAAGTGGGAAGATTCTTGAGTCTAGGAGATTGAGGCTGCAGTGAGCTGTGATCACCCTACTGCATTCCAGCCTGGACAACAGAGTGAGATCCTGCCTCAAAACAAAAACAAAAAGACATGAAAGAGATGGAAAGGAGAGGCAAGGACATTCTAGGCTGGGGGAACAAGCTGAGCAAAACCACAATGGAGTCGGTGAGAGTACAGTGTGTTTAAAGGAGAACGAGGGCTTTCAGGGTTAGAAGAGGGAATGTGTGCTCAGATCACAGAGGCCCAAGGCAAGGTGAAAAAGTGAAGAAATTACAGATGGAAGGAGTCATTAAATAGTATTGTGGCATAAGTAAAAGGAAGAAAGGAAGAGGCAAAAAAAAAAAAAAAATGCCTAGTGAGAAAAAGGGTTATCCAGGACGGGTACAGGGACAAAGGAAGAAGACAATTCAGGGAGAGCAGGCCCCAAGGAAGAGTGGGAAAAGGAGCAAGGACAGTCCATTTTGGAAGCCAGGACACTTGGTTTCTGCAGTTATTTGGTGAGATGGGTCAAGGAGCCTCCATACTCACCTTTATCAAGTTGATGAGGATACTGAAGTCTCGAACAGCCATGTTCCAGTAGAGGAGCTTCTCTTCATGAATCTGGGGCAGCCAAATATATGGGCACCTCTGAGTCATAGCCAGATACTTCCCTTAGTATATTCCCACTAAGATATAGTTCTTGAATTACTAGCTATACAGATATTTAAGCCAATTATCCTTCCCAAGAGATGTAGCAACCACTGCATCCACAAGATGGTTCTGAGGCCTGCACATGTTGTGGTAACATTAGAACACCTCATAGAGACAGACATTCTAAAAAGTTTCCTCTTCAGCAATTCCCAAGTAAGTAAAAGCCTTTGCAACATGTACTGGCCATCAGACCAAGTGTGGCGGTTCATGCCTATAATCCCAGCACTTTGGGAGGCTGAGGCTGGAAGATTGCTTGAGCCTAAGAGTTCAAGACCAGCCTGAGCAACATGACAAAACCCTGCCTCTACTAAAAATAGAAAAATTAGCCGGGCATGATGGCCTGCACCTGTGGTCCCAGCTATTCAGGAGGCTGAGGTGGGAGGATCATCTGAGCCCAGAAGGCAAAGGTTGCAGTGAGCCAAGTTTGCATCACTGTACTCCAACCTGGATGTCAGACTTAGACCCTGTCTCAAAAAGAAAAAGAAAAAACATATATTGGAGAGAAAAATACAAAAAATCAGCCGGGCGCGGTGGCGGGCGCCTGTAGTCCCAGCTACTCAGGAGGCTGAGGCAGGAGAATGGCGTGAACCCAGGAGGCGGAGCTTGCAGTGAGCCGAGATTGCGCCACTGCACTCCAGCCTGGGCGACAGAGCGAGACTCTGTCTCAAAAAAAAAAAAAAAAAAGATCCACAGTATCTCAAACAGACTGGCTTACCTCATGTCAGTTAACAGGAGGCAAACTGGGCAGTAGCCAAGGAAAACAGAGCCCATTCCTCATCTCTAACTAGAGGGAAAGGAAATTAAACTAGGAACTCTTTGAAAAAAATCCTGAATCTCAGAAACTCAAAACAAAACAAAACAAAAAACAGCTTAGGAGAAAACTTGGACCCAAGAAATTGAATCAGCAACTTCTACCAGGCGCACTGGCACATGTCTGTAATCCCAGCACTTTGGGAGGCCGCGGCGGGTGTATCATGAGGTTAGGAGTTTGAGACCAGCCTGGCCAACATGGTGAAACCCTGTCTCTACTAAAAAATACAAAAATTAGCCGGGTGTGGTGGCACATGCCTGTAATCCCAGCTACTCAGGAGTCTGAGGCAGAAGAATTGCCTGAACCCAGGAGGCAAGGTTGCAGTGAGCCGAGATCATGCCACTGCACTCCAGTCTGGACAACAGAGCAAGCAAGACTCTGTCTCAGGGAAAGGAAAAAAAAAAAAAGAATCAGCAACTTCCAAGTAATCCAAAGTCCACTTCTTGAAGTGACTATATCTTACTCACCTGCTGTGAGTCTGCTGCTGTGCCAGGCTCAATTTTTTTCACTGTCTTCTCTAGTTCAGCCATCATCACACGGAAAAAAACAACAAAAGTGTGCCTAGAAGACGAGAAAAGCATGCATGCCTACGCCATGATGTACTGCTTAGAACTACTTGGGAAGAATCAGGAACCAAAAGTATCTTCCTTCCCTACCTCTCTAAATGTCCTTTCACTAGGGTCCTTAGGAAGAGGATGGGGAAGTGGAAAGGACTCAGTAATAGGGACTCAGTAATAGGTCCAAGAAAATTGCCTGTCAAACAATGGAATTAACTTTATGAAAGGATGTGGTATGGTAGTATGGAAAAAGCAGTGAAGTAACAGTGAGAAGATCTGAGTTCGAGTCCTGGTTCTATGTTTATTTTATTGCACGTGTAAGCTTGAGAATTTCCCTAGCTCTCATTTTCCTCAACAGTAAAATAGGGGCAATGATACCAAAGACCTCACAGAATTATCAAAAGGATCAAACGAGATAAAGTAAAAGTGCTTTATAAACTGAAAAGACTACAAATGTTAAGATAACTATTGATATTCTGAGACACAAACCCATTAAGTGAGACATACATGTGAGCACCCTGTTTCAAGATGGCTAAAATATCTCAGCTGGGCACAATGGCTCACGCCTGTAATCCCAGCACTTTGGGAGGCCGAGGCAGGCAGATCACCTGAGGTCGGGTTCAAGACTAGCCTGGCCAACATGGTGAAACCCAATCTCCACTAAAAATACAAAAATTAGCTGGGTGTGGTGGTGGGTGACTATAATCCCAGTTACTTGAAAGGCTGGGGTAGGAGAATCGCTTGAACCCAGGAGGCAGAGGTTGCAGTGAACTGAGATTGTGCCACTGCACTCCAGCCTGGGTGGCAAGTTTTCTCAAAAACAAAACAATACAAAACAAAAACCACCAGGGTCCTCTCAAATGTATTAGCTGAGAGCCCTTAAAAGGAATCCATAGCAAACTCTCTTTATTGAATGAATGAATATATCTACTGTCTATATCAGAATTAGATGAGGAGGAGCAAAGCAGTTGTGTGGAAGCTACATACATTGGACAGTGTGATGATGATTCTTTTTTTTGAGATGGAGTTTCGCTCTTGGTGCTCAGGCTGGAGTGCAGTGGCGCAATCCCGGCTCACTGTAACCTCTGCCTCCCAGGTTCAAACGATTCTCCTGCCTCAGCCTCGTAAGTAGCTGGGATTACACGCCCAACTAATTTTTGTATTTTTAGTAGGGACGGAGTTTCACTGTGTTGGCCAGGTGGGTCTCAAACTCCTGACCTCAAGGTAATCCGCCTGCCTCAGCCTCCCAAAGTGCTGGGATTACAGGGGTGAGCCACCGCGCCCAGCCTGATGATGATTCTATCTTAAGGGAAAAACTGGAGGAAAGAACTCCCTTACCTGGTCAGTGTAGGGAATGTGGAGGAAGACACATCTTTAGGAGAGTTGATCAGTTCTGGGACACCAACACCAGCAATCTCCTCTATGGCCTTCAGAATGCTATCTGTGTGCTCCAGGTAGATACTGCATTGAGAGTCAAATATTTGACCCACTGATTAACAAAGTAGAATACAATGCAGATTCCTCAAATTCCTCTATGATCTGAATTAACAATAAGCAGTTAGCTGACAGCATAAAACAGAACCAGAGGATCTTAAGATCCACATGTTCCAAATTGTGTTCATTTTTAACCTACTTCATTGTTTTCAAATTCCCACTAAAAAGGTCATTTGTCCAGTCTCTGACAAAAAACAGTAGCAAAATAGAAAATGGCTATTTGGCTCATTGGAAGAAACCAAACATCTCACCAGAGCAAAGCATGGAGCTGGTCATTAGAGATGCTGCTCTTCTCTTTATCCCCACTTGGCCACACCCGACAGAGGAATTGTCTGGCAAGGGAAGCTGTTAGAAAAGAAGACAAAGGAATCTTACATATGGGAACTTGACCTCATTCTTGCTTTTCAGGCTTTTGAGGATATCGATCAAAAGGATTATTAGTTTACATTTACTAAGACGTTCCCGGTCTAACAGGCAACTTACAAAAAGCTGTCATGTTCCTGAACCACTGGCCCTTTTGCCAGACATAAACTCATTTGTCTAAGGCTCAACACGTCCCACCCCAACCCCATCCTGAAACACACAAACATGCAAACATGAACATAAATACAGACACACAGAGAAAAGGAATGCTGCTGGGCAGTGGGAAGGCCAATCTTGTTCCTCCTGAGCTGGCCAATAGCAGTGGTCACCTCCAAGATTCAGACCAAACCTTCCCCTTTTAATCAATAGGGAAAAATAAAGGTTTGTTTTGCATTTTTATCTTACTTTCTGATGTGCTGCAAACTAGGATGAGCTGCATTCTAAGAGCTATAACAAAAGACAGTTAAAGAAAGAAGCCAGGGCTGGGCACAGTGGCTCACGCCTGTAATCCCAGCACTTTGGGAGGCCGAGGCAGGCGGATCACGAGGTCAGGAGTTTGAGACCAGCCCAACCAACTTGGTGAAACCCCGTCTCTACTAAAAATACAAAAATTGGCCAGGCATGGTGGTGCATGCCTGTAATCCCAGCTACCTGAAAGGCTGAGGCAGAAGAATTGCTTGAACCTCAGAGGTGGAGGGTTGCAGTGAGCCAAGATCGCACCATTGTACTCCAGCCTGGGTGACAGAGCTAGACTCCATCTCAAAAAAAAAAAAAAGAAAAGAAAAGAAAAGAAAAAGGCCAGGGAAGAGGCTAGTATTTCTTTTACACTTGACCCTGACTTCTCCTTTATCTCCTACTTTATTAACCTCATGGTTTGTGTAGTTTTGTCAAATGTCTCAGATAATTTTTTTTTTTTTTTTGAAAAGGAAGAACATGATTAAACTTAAGCCAAAGAGAAAACTAAGCAATTTTAGCAGAAATCAGTCAGGTTGTTCTGGGAAAATGACCTTCTTGGTATAGCAAGAGGGCCTGTCTGAGGTTATGTGGGGATTTACATGTAAAAATGTCCTGGGAAGCCCCAAGTTTACAAGTGTGAGATATTAGTCCTATTCATTAAAAAAAAAAAAAAGGATCTGGGGCCCATCACCAATTTTTTCTTTGTTCTGAGTAGAAGCTGTCGATTTCTCCAAAATAACCATCAAAAGTCTGATGAGATAAAGAGCACACTGGAAACTGGGAATGCTTTGATGGAAATTCTGCAAGTAATGGAAGCTCTGGCTGTAAGAAGACAAGAAAAAGAAACAAATGCAATAATATCCTATGTATTACAGATATATTTAAATCCACATGACGTACCCAAGTCCCTTTAAGTGTTTGATGGCCTAATCAGAATCCTCCTTATTTTCAGGTGCTTTAGTAGCAACCCTCTTCAAGCATCTCGGTAGAAAACCATACCTTTGTATGGAAAAAGCCAGGGCAAAAGACAGCCCCATGGATGGAATGTTGGCCTTAAAGGGGTCATGTATGCTGAGAAACCCAAGCACCACGCTAATATGCACAACCCTAGATAAATTATCTGCTCTTCAAAGCCTTAGGCAATACACTGAAAATAATTTTTAAAATCTGGGTTCACAGGCCGGCCATGGTGGCTCATGCCTGTAATCCTAGCACTTTGGTAGGCTGAGACAGGCAGATCACCTGAGCTCAGGAATTAGAGACCAGCCTGGCCACAAGGCGAAAATATCTCTACAAAAATACAAAAATTAGCAGGGTGTGGCAGCATGCGCATGTAATCCCAGCTACTTGGAAGGCTGAGGCAGGACAATCACTTGAGCCCGAAAGGCGGAGGTTGCAGTGAGCCGAGATCACTCCAGCCTGGGTGACAAAGTGAGACTCTCTCTCTCAAAAAAATAAATAAATAAATAAAAATAAATAAAAGAAGAAATAAGGTCCTGACCTATAGACAGGGATGATAAGCACTGACTGCTGACCCAGTGATGGTCTAGGTTATCAAGGGAAGTCAGAGAAAGACCAAGTCAAATCTGACTGAAGGGGGAGGGGGCTGAAAAGCCATGCCCCTGAGATCATCTCACCTCCCTTGTCCACTGCCTACCCCTCAGCCACGTAAGGTCTTCCTACAAGACAAGGGGAAAGAAGCAGGTTATCAGTGATAACTAGCTGCTGCCTAATTACCCAACCCTGCTGGGAGACAGTAGGTCCCTGGATAATCAAGAGTTGATTACAGATGGTCAATGTTTTCATCATTATTACTTGAAAAGGCTGTGTTTATGGGCTGATACATTCATGAAGATTTAGCATGATTATTCAAGGCTTCTAATACTTCAGGATTTATCAGAATATATAGATGAGAACGCTCATATATGAGGAGAGTAGCTGAAAATAATTTCCTTTACAACTACTGAAAGACACCCAGGTATTTTCTTTATTTTTTTTTTTTTTTTTTTTTTTTTTTTTTTTGAGACGGAGTCTCGCTCTGTAGCCCAGGCTGGAGTGCAGTGGCCGGATCTCAGCTCACTGCAAGCTCCGCCTCCCGGGTTCATGCCATTCTCCAGCCTCAGCCTCCCGAGTAGCTGGGACTACAGGCGCCCGCCATCTCGCCCGGCTATTTTTTGTATTTCTTAGTAGAGACGGGGTTTCACTGTGTTCGCCAGGATGGTCTCGATCTCCTGACCTCGTAATCCGCCCATCTCGGCCTCCCAAAGTGCTGGGATTACAGGCTTGAGCCACCGCGCCCGGCCATCACCCAGGTATTTTCAAGAAAGTTGCCAATCCTGTTCCTAGGAGTTTCTTGGGACAACAATCTTGGCTATGTAGTCTGACTCACCTGAGCAGTTCCTCCAATGGCTGGCTGTGTTCTCCCTGTTTCAGTCGGCTACTAAGGACATGGAGGGCTGAATACAGTAAATTCTGATTTTCAGGTTGAGAAAATCCACTCCTAAGGAAGTCAAGGTTAAGAGGGGTTAGCTTAGTTTCTGGAAAACTACTTGGATAATATTTAAGGATCCTGGCCTCCAGTCTATACCATCAATAGTTTAACAGTTTGAAAAAAGAATTGAGAGGTCAGGCATGGTGGCTCATGCCTGTAATTCCAGCACTTTGGGAGGCCAAGGCGGGCGAATCACGAGGTCAACAGATGGAGACCATCTTGGCCAACATGGTGAAATCCCGTCTCTACTGAAAATACAAAAATTAGCTGGGCGTGGTGGTGGGCGCCCGTAGTCTCAGCTACTCAGGAGGCTAAGGCAGGAGAATTGCTGGAACCAGGGAGGCAGAGATTGCAGTGAGCCGAGATTGTGCCACTGCACTCCAGCCTGGTGACAGAGTGAGACTCCATCTCAAAAAAAAAGAAAAAAGAATTGAAATGGAAAGTACTGAAGTACCAAATTCAATCACAGCTCTAAGTATCAGAGTAGAAACTGAAATACATCCAAAGTAATCTTTCCTGAAGTCTTCACAGGTTTCTTTTCTTCTTTCTTGTCACAGGTGTGAGCCACCATGCCTGGCCCATAGGTTTATTTTCAAGGGCAAAAAGCTCTCCTTCATTCCCTACATTTTAGAGATAGGTAGTCTTCTTCAAAAATATAGGAATAATTTTGTCCAACTGCTAAATCAATGTCCAGCCCATAGTGGTACTTACCCATTCTCCTACATTAACCAGTCAAATCTTGACATTTCTATCTTTGGATTACCTTTCATATTGTCCCTTCCTTTCCAAGCCCAGACCATCATTTTGGCCAGGCCCCTATCAATACATGTGTAGATCATAGTGACACATGTATTTTTGAGTGTTCTTTTTGCATCCCTTTTCAATCTGTCCTGCACTCTGCTGCCAGATGGGTTTTCCTAAACCACTGCTTTCATTGCATCATGGCTATGATCATAAAACTCCAAAATGGCTTCCCTGGACAACATTTAAATTATTCTGCCTGACTTTTGACGCCCAGCACAATCTGACTTCCTAGATCTTCTCTAGAAGCATTTTCCCGACCACCAGTGATAGTAATTCTTCTTTTCAACAAATGTATTCTGAGGGCCTATTAGGTGTCAGGTTTTATGTCTACCATAGCTTCAATGAGATATAATTGATGTACAGCAAACTTCATGTATTTAAAATGTTGAATTTGGGCCAGGTATGGTGGCTCACGCCTCTAATGCCAGCACTTTGGGAGGCTGAGGCAGATGGATCACTTGAGCTCAGGGGTTCGAGACCAGCCTGGGGGCAACATGGCGAAACCCTGTCTCTACCAAAGAAAAACAAACAAACAAAAAAAAGCAAAAATTAGCTGGGCATGGTGGTACGTGCCTGCAGTCCCAACTGCTTGAGAGGCTGAGGTGGGAGGATTTATAAGCCTGGAAGGCAGAGGTTGCAGTGAGCTGCGATTGCGTCACTGCACTCCAGCCTGGGCAACAGAGCAAGACCCTGTCTCAGGGAAAAAAAAAAAAAAAAAAAAGCCGGGTGTGGTGGCTCACACCTGTAATCCCAGCACTTTGGGAGGGTAGATCATGAGGTCAGGAGTTCAAGATCAGCCTGGCCAAGATGGTGAAACCCCGTCTCTACTAAAAATACAAAAATTAGCCGGGCACGGTGGCAGTCACCTGTATTCTCAGCTATTCAGGAGGTTGAGGCAGGATAATCACTTGAACCTGGGTTGCAGAGGTTACAGTGAGCCGAGATTGCGCCACTGCACTCTAGCCTGGGCGACAGAGTAAGACTCCATCTCTCACACACACACACACACACGCACACACGCACGCACACAAACATGGGAAACAAGTTTAGAATATACTATGTAAAACCACAGGCTAAATTGCTAAAAATATTCCTGTACCAGACCCTGGTGGATATATGCTTTCATTTCCCTTGGTTAAATACCTAAAGACGGAATGGCTGAGTCACATGGTAGGTACACGTCTAGCTTTTTAAGAAACTACCAAACTATTTCTCAATATGGATGTACTATTGTAAAGTCCCCCTAGAAGCATGTGAGAGCTCGTTGCTCCACATTCTCACCAACACTTGGCATGCTAAGTCTTTTTAATGTAGCTATGCTAGTGAGTGTGTTGTGCTATCTCATTGTGCTTTTAATTTGCATTTCCTTAAGAAGTAATAAATAAACATCTTTTCATGTATTTATTCTAATTATTGTTTTTATAATTTTTAGAGATGGTTTATTTTCTGTGTTAACTTCGCTGGGCCATTGTGCCCAGATTTTTTTTTTTTTTTTTTTTTTGAGACAAGGTCTGGTTCTGTTGCCCAGATTGGAGTGTAGTGTTGTAATCTTGGCTCACTACAACCTCTGCCTCACAGGCTCAAGCCATCCTGTCACCTCAGCCTCCTGAGTAGCTGGGACTACAGATGCATGCCACCATGCCCAGATAATTTTTATATTTTTTGTAGAGATAGGGTTTTGCCGTGCTGCCCAGGCTGGTCTCGAACTCCTAAGCTCAAGTTATCCACCCACTTTGGCCTCCCAAACTGTTGGGATTACAGGCATAAACCACAATGTCAGGACCCTTTCACACGTGCCATCCATAAGTCTCCTCGATAAATTGTTCAAATTTTTTGTCAGGCACTGCTTTTAAGTACTGAGGATATTAAAATGACAGACATCTGCCTTCATGGAGCTCAGAGTCTAGCAGGAAAGACTGCTGAACAAGTAATTATAATAAAATGAGATTAAGTTTTATCACGAACGGATACCAGAGTGTTAGAAGAGAACTGGGGGTTAGAGAGGCAGGATGGATGCTTAAGTCCAGATCTCAAGAGATGTGATGAGTCAGAAAAAGTTGGGGATCAAGAAGAGTGGGGGTCCTGGCAGAAGAATGAACATGTGCAAAACCTCCCACATAAAAGCTATATGGGGTGCTGAAATTAACTCAGTGAGGCTGGAGGCAGAGTATAATATAATAAATGGAATAGCAGGAGTCAGAAGAAGACCTAGAGGCTAGGTAAGAGAGTTTTAACTCAAGAAAAATCTAAGAGCAATCAGAAATCCAAATTGGGATAGGATCAAATTGGGTTTATGTTAGGAAGATCACTCTTACTGCCATGTGAAGAATGGACTGAGAGAGGCCAAGTGTGAACCTAGCCCAGTCCAGGTTGAGAGATAATGGGAGTTTGGAAGCAGTGGAGAAACAGGGACAGATGGCTATCTGGATGTTATTTATAACAGAAAATAAAATCAACAGGATTTGGCAATCAGATGTGGGAAAAAGACGGTGGAGAGCAGAGGGAGGGACAAAGAATAACTCCTGGTTTCTGGTTCAGGCAATTGGTGGTACCATGTACTAAGCCAGACAAAGCTGAAGGAGCGTGCTAGGGATGACACATTCCATTTTGGATGTGGAGTCTGAGGTGTCAATGACACATCTAAGGAGGTGTTGAGTAGGCAGTTGGATATAAATGCCTATAGCTCAGAAAATAAATTTTGGCTAAATTTAAGCTTGGGTAGGATTGACCAGAAATCTTTTTTTTTTGAGAGGGAGTCTCGCTCTGTCGCCCAGGCTGGAGAGCAGTGGCCGGATCTCAGCTCACTGCAAGCTCCGCCTCCCGGGTTTACGCCATTCTCCTGCCTCAGCCTCCCGAGTAGCTGGGACTACAGGCGCCCGCCACCTCGCCCGGCTAGTTTTTTTTTTTTGTATTTTTTAGTAGAGATGGGGTTTCACCGTGTTAGCCAGGATGGTCTCGATCTCCTGACCTCGTGATCCGCCCATCTCGGCCTCCCAAAGTGCTGGGATTACAGGCTTGAGCCACGGCGCCCGGCCCAGAAATCTTGTATAATGAGAACAGAGAGCCCAAGGTCTGTCCCTGATGAACAAAAGTATTTAAGGGGCACACCTCCCTTAGTTCTACTTTTGTCCATGTTGTACCTTCCACCTCCTTCCTTTATCTCTCTAAAGGCCATGTACCCTTCTGGGGTTCCCTCGAGTCCCACTGTTTCCATGAAGGTATCATGGAATAGTCCAGCTCACACTGTGTTCAGCTCGTCACCAAACAATCTGGAATTAAAGCATGCTAAAGGAAACTGGACTGAGGATCAGATGGCCAGATCTGTTATATGTTAGCTCATCAGCAAGTCACCTAATTTGTCAAATGGTTAACAATAGTGACTCCAAAGGACTCAGAGGGTATAAGATCAAATGAAATAATACAGACAAGAACACTCCCACAAAATTAAAGAACCATATTTACATAAGCTTTTTGAACCTTTTCTTTTCTACATTTCAGTGCCTTGGTAACTGTTAAGTAAAAGCAAGTATATAATCATTTCTCTCCACACTTCCCACATACTTACCAAGCAAAAAGCCCATGAAAAATCTGCAGCAGCCTTTGATAGCAGGAAGACATTATGTGGTACTCCTGAACTTTCATTCCTGGTCCATCAACTACACCATGATTCTCAGCAGCTAAACACTAAAAATAAAAATGATTTTAGGACAGTTGCTTCAGTAATTGTCCTCATTTTCCTTTTTCTCAGCCAAAAATAAAACCTCATATTTGCTTAGTGGCTTCTAAGTCTAGGCTTCTGACCTGAAAATAGTTGTGAATGTTCTCCAGGTGGTTACACATTGGGGTCACCAGTTGAAAAACACAATGAACAATTTCTTGGGCAGATCTCTGTTGGAGATGTGAGAATCCAATATTCCGGCTTCCTTTGTTCTATAATAAATTCAGAGTTATGAGTGAAGAAATTGCTGGATAGCTTCTCAGAAACTAAGGGTTCGCAATGGAGTTAAGTCAAACCTGTGTCACCAGGTAGGAGCGGATGGGAGAAATGAGTTGTTCACCTAAGACTATATTCTAACAGAGGGATAAAAATCTTGCTCCATCTTCTAATGACTGAGAGATTGGCTTTTGTAGAGGAGGAACAGTGTTTGATTCAGACATATAGCCCTATCATAACTAATCAGATAAAGGTCACATAAAAGTAGAAATCATTTAGGTTGACAAATGTAGAGCAATAGACTCCTTCTTATAACTTTTTTTTTTTCTTTTTGAGACAAGGTTCTGCTCTGTCACCCAGGCTGGCGTGCAGTGGCACGATCACAGCTCACTGCAGCCTTGAATTCCTGGGTTCAAGTGATCCTCTCACCTCAGCCTCCCAAGTAGCTGAGACCACAGGCACATGCCAACAAACACGGCTAGTTTTTGTAATTTTTGTAGAGATGGGGTTTAACCACATTGCCCAGGCTGGTCTCGAACGCCTGAGCTCAAGCAATCCACCATCTTGGCCTCCCAAAGTGTTGGGGTTAAAGGCGTGAGCCACTGTGTCCTGCCTCCCTCTTATAATTGAAAAACAAACAAATAAAAAAATGCAAAAGCCTGGGCAACATGCTGAAACTCTTATTTACAAAAAATACAAAAATTAGCTGAGTGTGGTGGCACATGCCTATACTCCGAGCTACTCAGGAGGCTGAGGTGGGAGGATTACTTGAATCCAGGAGGTGGAGGTTTCAGTGAGCCAAGATTGTGCCACTACACTCCAGCCTGGGCAATATAGCAAAGCCCTGTCTCAAAAAGTAGAGCCAATAGTGAATACAAAGAAGAATGAATTGCTGGGCACTGTGGCTCTCGCCTGTAATCCCAGCACTTCGGGAGGCTGAGGCAGGCAGATTACGAGGTCAAGAGATTGAGACAATCCTGGCCAACATGGTGAAACCCCGTCTTTACTAAAAATAAAAAAATTAGCCAGGCATGGTGGCATGTGCCTGTAGTTCCAGCTACTTGGGAGGCTGAGGCAGGAGAATCACTTGAACCTGGGAGGCGGAGGTTGCAGTGAGCCAAGATCAAGTCACTGCACTCCAGCCTGGCAACAGAGGAAGACTCCAACTCAAAAAACAAAAAAAAAAAAAGAAGAAGGAATCAAGAAACTGGATATATTGATGTTTAAAATGCTTATATCCAAGATTTTCTTATTTAGTTATATGCACCATCCAACTGCTTCCCCGGATATTAGGTGCATGTTTGTACACTACATACACATCTGAAGTTCTGGCCGCTCTAGACAGCTTACTACTACATTGAGGCATGGGCCCGGGCTTAGTTTGGGAGGCTGTTGAAACCAAAATTCAAGTAAAGAACAGGATTCAGGAATGTTTAGGGCATTTAGAAATACACTTCGTAGGTCGGGCGTGGTGCTCACGCCTGTAATTCCAGCACTTTGGGAGGCTGAGGTGGGCGGATCATGAGGTCAGGAGTTTGAGATCAGCCTGACGAACATGTTAAAACCCCTTCTCTACTAAAAATACAAAAATTAGCTGGGCATGGTGGTGCGCGCCTCTAGTCCCCAGCTACTCAGGAGGCTGAGGCATGAGAATTGCTTGAACCCAGGAGGCAGAGGCTGCAGTGAGCCGAGATCATGCCACTGTATTCCAGCCTGGGCAACGGAGCGAGACTGTCTCAAAAAAAGAAATACATTTCTTATTCCAAGTGCCTTTCTATTTTCTGTTTCAGACTTCCTTTTTTTTTTTTTTTTTTTTTTTTTTTTTTTTAAATTTCTGAGACGGAGTCTCATTCTAATGCCCAGGCTAGAGTGCAGTAGCATGATCTTGGCTCACTCTAGCGTCTACCTCCTGGGGTCAAGCAAATCTTCTGCCTCAGTCTCCCAAGTACCTGGGACTACAAGCATGCGCCACCATATCTGGCTAATTATTTTTGTATTTTTAGTAGAGACAGGCTCTTGCCATGTTGGCCAGGCTGGTCTCAAACTCCTGACCTCAGGTGATCCACCTGCCTTGGCCTTCTAATGTGCTGGGATTACAAGTGTGAGCCACTGCACAGGTAGACTTTTTGTTTGTTTGAGACGAAATCTGTTGCCCGGACTGGAGTGCGGTAGTGCAATCTCAGCTCACTGCAACCTCTGCCTCCCCATGCCTCAGCCTGCCAAGTAGCTGGGACTATATAGCTGCACCACCATGCCTGCTAGTTCTTTTTGTATTTTTAGTAGAGATGGGGTTTCACCATGTTGGCCAGGCTGGTCTCAAACTCCTGAACTCAAGTGATCTGCCCTCCTCGGCCTCCCAAAGTGCTGGGATTACAGGCGTGAGCCATCGGGCCCAGCTTTCAGACTTCCTTTTTAAAGCAAGATGAGGCCGGGCGTTGGTGACTCACACCTGTAATCCCAGCACTTTGGGGGGCCAAGGTGGGTGGATCATGAAGTCAGGAGATTGAGACCATCCTGGCTAAAATGGTGAAACCCCGTCTCTACTAAAAAAATTAGCCAGGCGTGGTGGTGGGTGTCTGTAGTCCCAGACACTTGGGAGGCTGAGGCAGGAGAATGGCATGAACCCGGGAGGCGGAGCTTGCAGTGAGCTGAGATCACTTCACTGCACTCCAACCTGTGTGACAGAGTGAGACTCTGTCTCAAAATAAATAAATAAATAAAGCAAGATGAATACTGTCTGGCAATACGGCTGCACCCATGCTACACAGTGACCCAAACACAAAGCCAGAGAAAGTGACAACTTTTTCATCACTAGTACCTCCTTTGTTCCCAAATCCACTAAGCCCAAGTCATCTGCTTCTGCCTATACTAACCTTGAAAAAGGGGACTCTCCTGGCAATAGGAGGTGTCAGCATACTCTCCAGCTTCTGGGAGAGATCTTCTAGCAAGAAAAGTAGCTCAGCGGGCCCAAGTTGCACAACTTCTGTCGCCTGTCACATGGAGGAAAGGATTAGTTCCAAGAATGTCCTAGTCATTTCATGATAATTTTTTTTCTTTCTTTCTTTTTTGTAAATGTGCAGTGGCAAGATCATAGCCATTCCAGCCTTGAACTCCTGGGCCCAAGTTATCCTCCCGTCTCAGCCTCCTGAGTAGCTGGGACTACAGGCACACGAAACCATGCCCAGCTACATTTTTTTTTTTTAAATTAATAAGAAATGAGGTCTCAGTATATTGCCCGAGCTGGTCTCAAACTCCTGGGCTCAGATGATCCTTCTGCCTCAGCCTCCCAGTGTGCCAGAATTACGGGTATGACCAGCACACCTGGGCTCAGCTAATTTTTAAATTTTTTTTATACAGATGGGGTCTCACTTTGTTGCCCAGGCTGGTTTCAAACTCCTGGGCTCAAGCAAACCTCCTGCCTTGGCCTCTCAAGGTATTGGGATTATGGACAGGCATGAGCCACCACACCTGGCTATTTCATGTTAATACTTCCCAATGGGTGAAAAAAAAATTTTTTTTTGAGACAGAGTCTTGTTCTGTCTCCCAGACTGGAGGGCAGTGGCATGATCTTGGCTCACTACAAGCTCTGCATCCCAGGTTCAAGCAATTCTCCTGCCTCAGCCTCCCAAGCAGCTGGGATTACAGGTGCCCACCACCAGCCTAATTTTTGTATTTTTAGTACAGACGTGTTTCATCACGTTGGCCAGGTTGGTCTCAAACTCTTGACCTCAGGTGATACACCTGTCTCGGTCTCCCAAAGTGCTGTGATTAGAGGTGTGAGCCACCGCGCCTGGCCGGATAAATAATTTGACTTTTATTTATTTATTTACTTATTTTTGAGACAGGGTCTTGCTCTGTTGCTCAGGCTGGAGTGCAATATTGTGTTCACAGCTCACTGCGGCCTCAACCTCCTGGACTCAAGTGATGGTCCCACCTCAGCTGCCCAGGTAGCTGGGATCACAGGTGTGCGTCACCACGCTTGGCTTTTTTTTTTTTTTTTTTTCTTTTTTTTTACTTTTTGTAGAGACAGGTCTCACTGTGTTACCTAGGCTGGTCTCAAACTCCCAGTACTTTGGGAGGTCAAGGCGGGCAGATCATTTGACGTCAGGAGTCTGAGACCAGCCTGGCCAATATGGTGAAATCCCCTCTCTATTAAAAATACAAAAATTAGCCAATGTGGTGGTGGGCACCTGTAATCACAGATACTTGGGAGGCTGAGGCAGGAGAATCGCTTGAGCTCAGGAGGAAGAGGCTGCAGTGAGCCAAGATCCCGCCACTGTACTCCAGCCTGATGGACAGAGCAAGACTCTGCCTCCAACAAACAAACAAAAAAACTAGCTGGGTGTAGTTGGGCATGCCAGTGGCCCTAGATACTTGGAAGGCTAAGGTGGGAGAATCACTTGATCCTTGAATCCAGGAGTTCAAGGTTGCAGTGAGCTATGATCTTGCCACTGCACTTTAGCCTGGGTGACAGAGCAAGACTCTGTCTCTAAAAAGAAAAAAGAGGCAAAGGAGGAAATTCCACCCATCTCATATAAAGGATAGCTATTATGCTCTGTCATATAATAAAGTCAAGCATGTCCAAAATAAATATTCTGAATAGTAAAATAAGAATTCAAGACAGTATAGTTTAGAAGACATACTTTTTCTCTATAAATTCCTCTGTATACCTTTCCAGTTGTGGATCCAAGATGCATTTCCTAAATATCCTGTGATTAAAAAAATGACTTTGAATGCCACACGCAGAGTTTGGAAAAAAAAAAAAAAAAGACTAATTCAAGGGAATTTCACTTTTGTCTGTTCATTAAATAATCCTTTCATACTTCTCTTCCTCTAATGTTTTGCTACTATTAACTCTGGGCAGGATCCCAGAGTGATCCCAGTGTAATAACTACATTACACTGCCAGAAGCAGAATGGGTGAAATACAGTCTCATTGCAAACTGCTCACTCAATACACATTTATGTGGAATCTCCTAAGGGTGAGATGATGTAGAAAGATAAAAAAAAAATATGGCTTGGTGCAGTGGCTCACATCTGTAATCCCAGCACTTTCGGAGGCCAAGGTGGGTGGATCACAAGGTCAGGAGATCGAGACCATCCTAGCTAACAACAGTGAAACCCCGTCTCTACTAAAAATACAAAAAATTAGCTGGGCAAGGTGGCGGGCGCCTGTAGTCCCAGCTATTCAGGAGGCTGAAGTGGCAGCAGAATGGCGTGAACCCAGGAGGCAGAGCTTGCAGTGAATGGAGATTGCGCCACTTCACTTCAGCCTGGGCCACAGAGCGAGACTCCGTCTCAAAAAAAAAAAAAAAAGAAGTGAGAGGTTCTGCCTGTGGAGGAGTGGAGAAACAGTCTTATTTGGGATGAGACGGGCTGCCTCTAGAGAAAATTATTTTACAAAAGCAATTAAAACAGGCCCTAAGGAATATGGGTTCAATTTTAAGTCTAGCCTTGGTGGTTTCTTTACTGTAGCTGAGAAAGGAGGCTGTATTTGACTGTTTGTCTTGGGGACTTGTAGACTAAGTGTCCCTGGTTTTTTTCAATGTGGACCTCACTGTCTGAACTATTTAAAAAATTAATAATAATAAAGCTATGGTACTGCTAGCTATTTCCACTTCTTCGATTAGATTAGAAGCTATTTGAAGGCAAGCATCATGCTCTATGTACTACTAAAATGCAAGTACCTTGATTAGTGGCAGACACAAAATAGGACTCAGTAAGCATCTGTCGGGTGCTGAACAAATGTGAAAAAGTGAAAAGGGCAATGACCTCTAAGAACCAGAAAAGTGCTCCTCTACAAAAATAATCTAAGTAGCTTATTAGCAGTAGTAGTAGTAGTAGTAGTAGTAGTAATAGTAGTAGTAGTAGTAGTAACCTAAACGTAAGGATCACATCATTGGCATATTTTATGTCTGACACATTTTAAAAATCCTTATGACTTACAAACACCAATATGATAAGGATGATTATTCATCATTACTTTCACATATAAAGGCTTATACAGTCAGTCTAACTTCTCTCCTCAGTGTCACAGTGTTCTTTGTGAAATAAGAATAGACCTGAGGAACTTTCTGAAAGAAGATTAAATTCTGAGATCCTAGCCTGTCACTTACTTCAGTGTGCATTTCAGTATCTAAGATGAACTTGGTCACAAGTCCACAATGTAGAATAGAGAAGACCTCAATGTCCAGCTCTCGGAAAAAAGCATGGTAATTATGTAGTAACAATGATGTCTTTTCTTCCTTCCCTGTGAACTCCTATAGGGAAGTCATGGCAACAAAGAGAATAAATAAATCTTCTATATTAATCAAATTTTAATAAAAACTTCAAAGTGCAAATATGCATTTATTTAATGCAAAAAATTACATTTTTATTATAATAACAAATTTCTCTAGCAAAAGTCCCTAAATATTCCCAAGACAGAGCACCTAATTTAAGATGGGGATACAAGTCACACATCAAGACCCTTAGCTGGTTTCTATTTAGGGATGATCTATTAGGCAAATCAAGGCATTTAGGTCTAGTGTAGAAACCTGTGAGCTGGCCGGGCATGGTGGTTCATGCCTGTAATCCCAGCACTTTGGGAGGCTGAGGCAGGTGGATCACGAGGTCAGGAGTTTGAGACCAGCCTGGCCAAGATGGTGAAACCCTGTCTCTACTAAAAGTATAAAAATTAGCTGGGTGTGGTGGTGTATGCCTGTAGTCCCAGCTACTCGGGAGGCTGAGGTAGGAGAATCACTTGAACCCAGGAGGTGGAGGTTGCAGTGAGCTGAGATGGCACCACTGCACTCCAGCCTGGGTGACAGTGCGAGACTCCATCTCAGGAAAAAAAAAAAAAAAAAAGAAAAAAAACTGTGAGCTTAGGGGCCAGAATGGTCTGGCTTCAAATCCTAGCTCCAGCATTTATTAACTGTGTGACTTTGGGCACTTGTCTTCCCTGGGTCTTAGTTTCCTTATTCATTAAATGTAGTATTAATATTAAATTGGGCTCTTAGAGAAACTATACCTAATAAATATACAATAAATGGTAGCTGATAAACAGAAATAATTGGGATCCATGTGGTCCAGGCAATTTCAAACACATGAAACTCATTCTGCGAACAGTACAAATGTAAAGTAAAAGGGAACTAATGATAATCAAGTACCTCAAGAGAGAATTCAATGTATTGCTGGGGTACAAAAAAGGGACTAAAACAGTCAAGAAAATAATTAGAAAAAACAGTCAACAGTGTGTGGCAGGAATAAGGACCTACAGTCTAATCTGAACTTTGCTACTAAGGAGATTACTCCAAGGCCTAAGAGAGTTTTGGCTTGCTGTTTCCTAATTTTCTTTTTCTTTGTAAAATGCAGAGAATAAAGTTGGGGTTCTGTTACTCTCATTTGGATGTCACAAACCTTCATGGATACCCATCATTCCAATACCTTGTTCAGCTGGCCTCTATGAGATGGTGTAGGGTCACATTCTGAATTTTTCTCTTCTGAAATTGTGTCAGAGGAGGATGTCTTGCTACCATCTGCTTTTTGTTTCCTTTCTTTTATATTAAAAAGAGAAAAATGACTCAAGTAATTAATAATCATGTCAGCCAAATATCATTGCCCTCAGAAAACAACCTGTTGGGAACTGCCTAGAGGTAGAAGAGGTAATTTTATAACCCTAAATTACAGTGTATTTATAAATCTAACAAAGGGTTCAGTTATACAATTGCTCCAATTATTTATGCCATGATACACATAACTTTTAGGTTAATTCAATGCAGCTCATTTAGAGACAGAAGACGAGGAAAAGAACATACTTACCTATTTTTCCTTTCTTTCTGATTTTTGCTGAAATAGCAGTAACAGTACGAGGTGTTATATCTAAAGTTTCCACGTCAAAGTTTCCAAGAGGAGGGATATAGTCTGGGGTGACTGAAACAAAGAGCAGGTTGAAGCTCAATGAGTACCAATTACACGCCACCATTAGACTTGAAATTCAGTCACTCCATTGGCTAAAAACTAGTTTCCAAAATTACCAAGTGTGGCTGAATGCTTATAAGACATATTCAAGTCATCTGACATTGTTTTGGCATAGCAAAATGGCCAGAGATAACACAGAAATATCATATTATGATCAATTATCATAAAACAACTTTAAATAATGATATATAACTAACAAACAGATAAAAACTAAAACAAACATTTAAAATCTAAATGGTGGCCAGGCAGGGTGGCTCACGCCTGTAATCCCAAGCACTTTGGGAGGCCAAGGCGGGTGGATCACCTGAGGTCAGGAGTTTGACACCAGTCTGGCCAACATGGTGTAACCCTGTCTCTACCAAAACTACAAAAATGAGCCGGGTGTGCTGGCAGGTGCCTGTAATAGCAGCTACTCGGGAGGTTGAGGCAGGAGAACTGCCTGAACCCAGGAGGCAGAGGTTGTAGTAAGGATCTTATTCATTCTATCTAACTATATTTTTGAACCTATTAACCACCCTACCATTTTTCCTAGTCCCCCAACCACCATTACCCTCCCCAGCCTCTGGTAACCATCCTTCTACTCTATCTCCATGAGTCAAATTATTTTAATTTTCAGCTCCCACAAATATGTGAAAATATGTTGTGCCTGGCCTATTTCACTTAACATAATGTCCTCCAATTCCATCTGTATTATTGCAAACAACAGGATCTCATTGTTTTTTATGGCTGAATAGTACTCCATTGTGTATATGCACCACATTTTATCCATTCACCCACAGATGGACACTTAGGTTGCTTCCAAATCTTGACTATTGTGAATAGCACTGCAATAAACATGGGAGTGCAGATATCTCCTTGGTATACTGATTTCCTTTCTTTTGGGTATACACCTATCAGTGGCATTCCTGGATCATATAGTGATTCTATTTTTAGTTTTTTGAGGAAACTCCAAACTGTTTTCCATAGTGCTTGTACTAATTTACATTCCCACCAACAGCGTACAAAGGTTCTCTTTTCTCCATATTCTCACCAGCATTTGTTATTGCCTGTCTTTTGGATAAAAGCCATCTTAACTAGGGTGAGATGATATCTCATGGCAGTTTTGATTTGCATTTCTCTGATGCTTAGTGATGTTTAGCACCTTTTCATATATCCACCATTTGTATGTCTTGTTTTGAGGAATGTCTATTCAGACCTTTTACCCATTTTTCAATCCGAATAAATTTTTTTCCTATCTTTATATATTCTAGTTATTAATCCCTTGTCAGTACATAGTTTGCAAATATTTTCTCCCCTTCTGTGGGCTGTGTCTTCACTTTGGTGTTTCCTTTGCTATGCAGAGGAAAGGAACTTAACTTTTTAACTTAATGTGATCCAATTTGTCCATTTTTGCTTTGGTTGCCTGTGTTTGTACGGTATTCCTCAAGAAATCTTTGTCCACTCTAATGTCCTGAAGAGTTTTCTGAATGTTTTTTGTTGTTGTTGTTGTTAGTAGTTTCATAATTTGAAGTCTTAGATTTAAGTCTACAATCCGTTTTGATTTTTCTATATGGCAAGAGATAGGGGTCTAGTTTCATTCTTCTGCATATGGATGTCCAGTTTTCCCAACACCATTTATTGAAGACAGTGTCCTTCCCCAATGTATATTCTTGGCACCTTTGCTTAGAATGAGTTCATTGTAGGTATATGGATTTATTTCTGGGCTCTCTTCTGTTCCACTGGTGTGTGCATCTGTTTTTATGCCAGCACCATGCTGTTTTGGTTACTATAGCTCTGTAGTATAATTTGAAGTCAGGTAATGTGATTCCTCCAGTTTCATTCATTTTACTCAGGACAGCTTTGGCTATTCTGGGTCTTCAGTGGTTCTATATAAATTTTAGGATTTTTTTTTTTTCTATTTCTGTGAAGAATCTCGTTGGTATTTTGATAGGGATTACCTTGAATCTGAAGATTGTGTTGGGTAGTATGGAAATTTTAACACTATTAATTCTTCCGATCCATGAACATGAAGTATCTTTCCTTTTTTTATTTGCTCTTCAATTTCTTGCATCAATGTTTCATAGTTCTCATTGTAGTGCTCTTTCACTTCTTTGGTTAAGTTTATTCCTATTTTATTTGTAACTTTTGTTTGTTTTATTTGTAGCTATGGTAAATGGATTACTTTCTTGATATTTTTCAGATTCTTAGTTGTTGGTATACAGAAATGCTACTCATTTTTTTATGATGAGTTTGTATCTTGCAACTTTACTAAATTTATCTAATAGTTTTTTAATGGAGTCTTTAGGCTTTTCCAAATATAAGATCATATCTGCAAACAAGTATAATTTAACATTTTCCTTTATAATTTGGTGCCCTTCCTTTCTTTCTCTTAATTGTTCTAGCTTGGACTTCCAATACTGTATTGTATAATAGTGGTATTATATAAGTGGGTATCCTTGTCTTGTTCCAGATCTTAGAGGAAAGGCTTTCAGTTTTTCCCTGTTCAGTTTAATAGTAGCTATGGGTCTATACCCAGTTTTCTGAGGGACTTTTTTTATGATGAAGGGAAGTTGAATTAAAAAAAATTTTTTTAAGCATCAAGTTAAATATCAGGTGGCTTTTGTCCTTCATTCTGTTGATAGGATGTATCACATTGATTTATGTATGTTGAACAATCCTTGCATCCCTGGGATAAATCATCCCATTTGGCCATGATGAATGATCTTTTTTTTGTTTGTTTTTGAGATGGGAGTCTTGCTCTGTTACCCAGGCTGGAGTGCAGTGGCACAATCTTGGCTCACTGCAACCTCCGCCTCCTAGGTTCAAGCGATTCTCCTGTCTCAGCCTCCCGAGTAGCTGGGATTACAGGTGCCCACAACCACGCCCAGCTAATTTTTGTATGTTTAGTACAGACAGGGTTTCACCATGTTGGCCAGGCTGGTCTCAAATTCCTGACCTCAAGTGATCCACCTGCCTTGGCTTCCCAAAGTGCTGGGATTACAGGCGTGAGCCACCTTGCGCCTGGCCGATATTTTTAATGTGTTGCTGAATTAGGTTTGCTAGTATTTTGTTAGGATTTTTGTATCAACATTCATCAGGTATATTGGCCTGAGGTTTCTTTTCTTTTTTTTTTTTTTTTTTTTTGAGGAGTCTCACTCAGTCACCCAAGCTGGAGTGCAGTGGCGTGATCTTGGCTCACTGCAAGCTCCGCCTCCTGGGTTCACACCATTCTCCTGCCGCAGCCTCCCAAGTAGCTGGGACTACAGGTGCCCATCACTACGCCCAGCTAATTTTTTTTGTATTTTCAGTAGAGACAGGGTTTCACCGTGTTAGTGAGGATGGTCTCGATCTCCTGACCTCATGATCTGCCCGTCTTGGCCTCCCAAAGTGCTGGGATCACAGGCATGAGCCACCACACCCAGCTGAGGTTTCTTTTTTTGATGTGTCTTTGGTTTTGGTATCAGGGAAAGCTAAGCACTTTATTGCCTCACTACTGGCCTAGTAGGACTACCAGTATAGGACATGTCCCTTACCTGCCAAGTACTTTTCCAGGATTATTTGCAGTTCTACAATGTGCTTTAACCGGGTGAGCACCTTCCCCTTCATCTCAGGTGACGTTTCCTGGCAGAAGGCATTCACAATCTGCAAAGTACAAATTACACTGTCATACTTCCAAATGTTCAGATTTTAACCTTGTTTGTATTATTTATCCAGAGCTGAGAGATGTCTATGAAAAGCAGGATCTTTGAGTTTAGTCTGTAATAGAACTGTCCTCAGCAAGGTGGTATAGAGAAAAATAATTTCTGGGCCAAAATATGGGAGATTCAGCCAGGCGTGGTGGCTCACGTCTATAATCCCAGCACTTTGGGAGGCCAAGGCAGGAGGATCACTTGAGGCCAGGAGTTCGAGACCAGTCTGGCCAACATGGTGAAAGCCCATCTCTACCAAAAATACAAAAATTAGCTGGGCATGGTGGCACATGTCTGTAATCCCAGCTACTAGGGAGGCTGAAGCAGGAGAATTGCCTGAACCTGGGAAGCAGAGGTTGCGGTGAGCCGAGATTGAGCCACTGCACTCCAGCCAGGGTGACACAGCAAGACTCCATCTCAAAAAAACAAAAAGTGAAGGAGATTAGGCTTGTGACCCTAGTTTTACTTATTACTAGTTATGTTACAAGCTGGAATAGCCAGAGAGCACATAATTTGGTGAAACAAGTTCTATTCTGCTCCTTACTAACTGTGTGACCTTGGCTGAGTCTTTAACCTTTCTAAGATTTTCTTCATAAAGAAATGAGTCCAGCACTTGGTACAGTGTAAGTACTTAAAAATTTTTAATGACTTTGAACTCCCTATACTTGAAATTCATTTGTGTAAAATGAGGACAATAGTATTCCTGCCCATATCACAATAGAGATGTGGTAATCAAATAAGCTCATTCAAGTGCATAAACATTCCTGAAATAACATGTGAGAGGAAGTCAATGAGATAGAGACATAAGATGTTGTCATCATTGTCATTATCACTAAACACAAATATGTTCTAATGGGAGGGAAACTACCACCACTCACTGAATCAAAACAGTAGGCATATGCCTGTGCTAGGATGGACAGTAGTTCTACAGTGAAGAAGGTGAGAAGGTCATTCTAGGCAGAAGGCAGCTTGGAGGAAATAAAACATGGGCAATGTGAAGTGAATTCTAAGTATTCTGATTTGGCTACATAAGGAGGATCATATAATTGGGGAGTGGTGGGACATAACAGCTAGAGAAGCACAAGGGGGTTAGTGCTTGGTGAAGACTTCTAGAGAATCTTGCGAGAACTAAGAAAATAGTTTTGAGAAAAACTACGGACAATAAGTGAAACATCCTATTAACTCTGCTTACCTCTCGGAACCAGTTGAGAGTAAGAAATAGGAGAGAACACATGAATGCACGCTCTTTAGCAGACATGGACTCCAGCCTCTCTCCAGGCTCCAGGTCAGTTAGGAATATAGGACAATCTGAGAGAGAACAAACATTTCCAACTACCTTTAGTGCAAGCCAATAAAACCTGGAGGTTGCCTCTGGAGCTAGCTCTGCTTGCTATTTACTTTCCCCTTTAACTCATATTTGAAGGCCAACATCTGATTAAAATATTTGCATATCATATGGCAATCAACAAATATAATTAGAAAGTTTTTGTAACAATTGATTTGTTAACATAATGGGATTCTGTATGCACTATTTTGTCTTTGGAATTCCAATGCTAAACTACTCTGTTGAGGTTAAAAAATTATTCCTTCCCACATATACCATGTACTGATATGCCCTTTCCCTAAGTTTACCAAAGAAAGAGTACAAAGAAGAAAGGATCTGATGACTTCATCCTATACCTAGTAGACCATCAATCTCCTCCAAGTTTCCGTTATGCTGTCTCTCCACACAAAGTCTCAGTAATCGGAAATAGGGAGCCAGGCACAGTGGAGACACCAATCTGAGAAGGAAAAATAAATTTCTAGACCACACTTAATAGGTATATGACTCTACATACATAGGAAGCACAACTTTTTTTTTGAGACAGAGTCTTGCTCTGTCACCCAGGCTGGAGTGCAGTGGTGTGATCTCAGCTCACTGAAACCTCTGCCTCCCAGGCTCAAGCAATTCTCCTGCCTTGGCCTCCTGAGTAGCTGGGACTATAGGCGCACACCACACTGTCCGACTAATTTTTGTATTTTTAGTAGAGACGGTGTTTCACCATGTTAGCCAGGCTGGTCTCGAACTCCTGACCTCAAGTGATCCACCCGCCTCAGCCTCCCAAAGTGCTGGGATTACAGGCATGAACCACCATGCCCGGCTACCAACTTTTTAAGAATTTTCCTCAAAACAAGTGTCTACTTTTAAGAATAAATGGCAAGGAACTTAATGGATGCTCCATTAAGAAAATAAATATAATGAGCTGAATCATAGGAAGGCAGAGGTATGAGGAATGAAAGTCCATGTGTTAGGAGAACCAGAAATAAGATAGAAAGAGAATGTAAGAGAGGCAGAGGTAGCACAGAATGTTCAAGGGAGGGAAAGAATAAGATACAGAAAAGAAGGTAATCTCAGAATATCTGTTGGCTCACACAAGGCAATATAAATCTCAAGCCAAGGGTCCAAGAAAAACCAAGGAATCTGCCGCATCCTCCCTAAGCTCTCCAAATACCATTTGTCCCGAGAGAAACTTTTTTGACTCAAGTTCCCCACCAAGAACTGTGGAAGTCCCCATGAACATTCAAAACACTAACAGGTTTAGAAAAGAAAAATATACTGACTTTCGGCCTGATTCCTGTGAAGTCACCGGACCCCCATCTTTTGCAAAGTCCTGAGAAAACAGCAGCGGCAGGAGGTTGATGGCGATCCCATCCTGAGTGTTGTATTCTTCCAGTCCGTACAGCGCTTTCACAGGAAATGGAAAGTCACTGTGGAGAAAAACCAGAATCTGATGCTGCAGCTCAGGAATACGCAAGGCTACAGGGAAAACCACTAGAGCAAACCAATTTCAAATACAACATCATGGGGAGAAATTAGAAACAGAAGAACAAACAGTGAAACTTTTAGGAATTTTGGAGCTAAGGGTGCAGGGGTGTTGGGGTTGGGAGGAAAGAAGCTGTGGGACTGGGCAGCTGTGGCTGAGGTCAAGGGTATTCTGAAGTTTGTATCAGCTACTGACAGAATTGATGTAACTTCACCAGTACAACCAAGCCAGCAGGTAAACAATACCTACCCTTCCGGAACAACACAGGAGTCCACTACGAAGGCATCCTGGAAATCATTGCAGATGGTATGCCCAACACGTTCCTTCAGGAAGCAAACAAACAAAAAGGGCAGTGCAGGGTGTACTTGCTGTAGAGCCCTAGATAAATTACTCTTAACCTTTCTAAGTCTCAGTTCTCTCATTTCTAAAAAGAAAGTAACAATAAATATCTCATTTTTGTGAAGTAGAAAAGAGAGAGTGCATAAAAAGCACTTAGCACAAGGCCTAGCATAGAATAGGGCTCTCAGACAGATAGTAGCCATCATCATTAACAAAGTCAATCTCTTCTTTACTATTGTTATTAAGTGAAGGAAGCCTCAGAGAAGAGCCCTGAGACAGGGTAGGGCAGAAAAGCCTTTCGCAGTTAGAATTTAGGAGAGGTCACAGGATGATCTATTTTCACACTGCAACAGAAAGACCTGAAGAGTGTAGTAAAGCAGCTCTCATGCTTTATTGCTTTAAGAAAAGACAATTGGCTTTACCAGGGCTTTTGGATCCAGCTTTTCTTGTTGGATCAGGTTGGCAAATTCATCATAGTAAAGTGCAGAGGCCTGAGGAGACTGCTCACTGCAGGAATGAACCAACTGCAACAAGGAGGTCACCTGGAGCAAAGAGGAAGAATGGTTTAAACCTTGGGCTGCCAATCCTTCCCAAACTCCATTCGCCCCATTCAAGACTGTTTTTTTCACTTTCTGATTTTACTGGCAAAGCTCTACTTCTCACTTGAAGTTTTCCTGAATGTTCTGACCTGTTTGTCTCTTTCTGATATCATCCCTTTTGCAATCTGTCAGACACTGCAGCCAGATTAATTTTTCTAAAGCAAAGCTTTGATTTTGCCATTTCCATGCTAAGAAACCCTTAAGGAATACCTCTGCCTAAAGAATGAAATTAAAATGTATTGCTTTACATGCAAGGCTCTCGGTTTTCTCTCTCAACTAGCTTTTTCTTTTTTTCTTTTGAGACGGAGTCTTGCTCTGTCATCTAGGCTGGAGTATAGTAGCGTGATCCCAGCTCACTGTAACCTCCACTTCCCGGATTCGAGCAATTCTCTTGCCCCAGTCTCCTGAGTAGCTGGGACTACAGGTACCTGCCACCATGTCCAGCTAATTTTTTTGTACTTTTATTAGAGACAGGATTTCACCATGTTGGTCAGGCTGGTCTCAAACTCCTGACCTCAAGTGATCCTCCTGCCTTGGCCTCCCAAAGTGCTGGGATTACAGTCGCAAGCCACTGTGCCCTGCCTGAACTAGCTTTATGTCCCACTTTCCAATTATATACTTATTTGTCCCCATGCTTCAACCAAACTGTTATTCCATAAACATGGCATATCTTTCTTGCTAAGACTTTATAATTAGAGAGATTAAATGGATATAGAAATAAATGCAACCAGCCCGGGAGTGGTGGCTCACGTCTGTAATCCCAGTGCTCTCAGATGGGGGCGGATCATCTGAGATCAGGAGTTTGAGACCAGCATGGCCAACATAGCGAAACCCTGACATGGTGAAACCCCGTCTCTACTAAAAATACAAATTTAGCCGTGGTGACTCACGCCTATAATCCCAGCACTTTGGGAGGCCGAGGCAGGTGGATCACTTGAGGTCAGGAATTCAGGACCAGCAGGGCCAACATGGTGAAACCTCATCTCTACCAAAAATATAAAAAATTAGCCGGGTATGGTGGTGCGTGCCTGTAATCCCAGCTACTCTGGAGGCTGAGGCAGGAGAATCGCTTGAACCTGGGAGGCGGAGGTTGCAGTGAGCTGAGATCTTGCCACTGCACTCCAGCTTGGGTGACAGAGCAAGGCTCTCTCAAAAAAAAAAAAAAAAGAAAGAAAGAAAAGAAAGAAAAGAACTCACCTGTGTGCACTGCTCATTGCTCAGGTTGGCTCTCTCTTGGGTCAAACTACATGATTCACTTCTAAAAAGAAAGCATTTTAATTTCATTTTTGTAATATTTTGTAGCAACTGCCAATAAGTTTAAGAATTCTGACTTCCCGGCCGGGCGCAGTGGCTCAAGCCTGTAATCCCAGCACTTTGGGAGGCCGAGACGGGCAGATCACGAGGTCAGGAGATCGAGACCATCCTGGCTAACACGGTGAAACCCCGTCTCTACTAAAAAATACAAAAAACTAGCTGGGCACGGTGGTGGGCGCCTGCAGTCCCAGCTACTCGGGAGGCTGAGGCAGGAGAATGGCGTGAACCCGGGAGGCAGAGCTTGCAGTGAGCTGAGAGATCCAGCCACTGCACTCCAGCCCGGGCGACAGAGCAAGACTCCGTCTCAAAAAAAAAAAAAAAGAATTCTGACTTCCCTAGGGTAGGGTAAAGATAAAAGTGCATAAAGGCAGAGAAGAGTATTTATTTTGTCCATACAAAATACAGATTAGAGCAAAGGATGGTTATTTTATATATTTTTTTCTTTTCTCTTTTCTGTACATATTTTTAAGGGCAAATTAGCAATAATTAGAGGAAGCACTTAATTAGTGTATGTGCTAGACATTTCAACGACTCTATGAGGTAAATCCTATTATTATCCTTATTGCAGATGTGAGTCTATAAAGGCAGAGAAATAAAGTAACTTACCCAAGGTAATTCAGCTAATTTGACCCTGGGCAAGCAGTATGGCTTCAGTGAAGGAACTCTTAACCAATACACTTTGCAACCTCTTCCCATTATTAATGTGTGTCACAGGGGAGCAATGACTATCTGAGCCGGTGGCGGCTGGGGTAGGGTTAGGGGGAGAATTTACTAAGACAGTTGTAGGTAAAGAAAGACAAGATTTCTTAGAGAAAGTATAAAAATACATTGCAAGAAAGCAATGGGCAGCCAGCAATAGAGGAGCTGACTGCAAGGAAACAAAGGCTTGCTGGGGATTTACAGAGTAGTACTTATGATGTATGCTGTATGCTGAAGAGGGCTTTGTGCATTACTGATAATGCCAAAATTGCAGTGAGCCAACTTGCAGGTGTCTGGTGATAAGTTGGGTGCAGAGGGCTACATGTCCTGCACCATGAAAAAAGGCAGACTTATATACTTTGTCTTTGCTTTCTTTGCTCCCACCACTCTGACTCCTTTTCCCTAATTAGGATTCCACAATGTGGATTCTAAAGATGTCTCCTGATGTCTCAGAAAATAATTTCCAAGGAGCATGAACTGAAATCCAATGTTGGTTTGTAATGGCAACATCTTATCAAGCCCCCAAACCAATATGTCTTTAGATTCTACAAATGGGGACTCAAGGAACAAGGTGAGGGGAAATCCACAAGATCTTATTTGTACCAAATGTATAAAGTTCCCGACAGGAATGACACAGCAATGTAGACACCTGCATTGTCTAGTGCCTATATCAGGAGCAGATAAAGAAAAACGCATTCTAAAAGAATCAGGGCTCCCTTTTTGTGCAAAGATTTCTAGAATTTTACCTCTAGGCAATCCTTAATTTTTAACAACAGATTGTAATAGCTAGGATCACAATCCAGCAAAAAATATACATGGTATTATATACAGTCACGATTAGAACATGGAAAAGTAGCAAAACACATTTGCTCATTTCTCTCATAGTTGCAACGTCTACTGTTAAAATGATGTGTATGAGATGTAACACTTCGTTAGTTAGCAAGATTAACTGATCTCAGACCACAGAAGTCAGAACTTCCATGTGTACCTGTCTGCTGCCATGATGCCAGCCATGGTGACAGCACCAATAATCCCAATGAGTTTGTACTTGAATACGGTGCTAGAGAGCTGCTTTCTTATCACCAAGTGCATGTCATCCTGCAATGAGATGATGAAGAAAGATGAAAATGCTGGAATGGCACAGCAAAAGAAGGTATGGCTTTTATCGTTTACTAACTGTTTTTCATTTTTTTTTTTGAGAGGGAGTTTTGTTCTTGTTGCCCAGGCTAGAGTGCACAATCTCGGCTCACTGCAACCTCTGCCTCCCAAATTCAAACGATTCTCCTGCCTCAGCCTCCTGGGTAACTGGGATTACAGGTGCCCGCCACCATGACCGGCTAATTTTGTATTTTCAGTAGAGATGGGGTTTCACCATGTTGGCTAGGCTGGTGTTGAACTCCTGACCTCAGGTGATCCACCCGCCTTGGCCTTCCAAAGTGCTGGGATTACAGGTGTGAACCACCATAACTAGCCCTGTGTGTCTTTAGCAAGTCAATTCATCTCTCCAAGTTTTAATTTTTACATCAGTGAAATGGGGAAGTCTTTTTTTTTTTTTTTGAGAAGGAGTCTCACTCTGTTGCCCAGGCTAGAGTGCAGTGGCACCATCTTGGCTCACTGCAAGCTCCGCCTCCCGGGTTCACGCCATTCTCCTGCCTCAGTCTTCTGAGTAGCTGGGACTACAAGCGCCCACCACGACGCCTGGCTAATTTTTTGTATTTTTAGTAGAGACGGGGTTTCACCGTGTTAGCCAGGATGGTCTCGATCTCCTGACCTTGTGACCCGCCCACTTTGGCCTCCCAAAGTGCTAGGATTACAGGTGTGAGCCACCATGCCCGGCCTGAAATGGGGAAGGTTGTTTTAAGGATTAGAGATAAATCATAAAAAACTTCTAGAACATGAGAACACTTGGACACAGGAAGGGGAACATCACACACCGGGGCCTGTCATGGGGTCGGGGGAGCAGGGAGGGATAGCGTTAGGAGATATACCTAATGTAAATGATGAGTTAATGGGTGCAGCACACCAACATGGCACATGTATACATATGTAACAAACCTGCACGTTGCGCACATGTACCCTAGAACTTAAATTAGAAACAAAAAACAAAAAAAACAAAAAACCTTATAGAACAGTGCCTGGCACATGACAGACATTCAATAATAATATATTTTATTTTATTTTATTTTATTTTATTTATTTATTTTTTTCTGAGATGGAGTCTTGCTCTGTCACCCAGGCGGGAGCGCAGTGGCACAATCTTGGCTCACTGCAAGTTCCGCCTCCTGGGTTCACGCCATTCTCCTGTCTCAGCCTCCCGAGTAGCTAGGACTACAGGTGCCTGCCACCACGCCTGGCTAATTTTTTGTAATTTTAGTAGAGACAGGGTTTCACTGTGTTAGCCAGGATGGTCTCGATCTCTTGACCTCATGATCTACCCGCCTCAGCCTCCCAAAGTGCTGGGATTACAGGTGTGAGCCACCGCGCCTGGCCAATAATACCTTTTATTATTATTTCTATAAGGATATGAAAATTATAACGTTGATGACTGCTCAGCTAAAATAATGAACTAGAATAAAATACTCAGGTAAAGATTTAAACATGGAGGCAAGGCTGGGTGAAGTGGCTCATACCTGTCATCCTAACACTTTGGGAGGCTGAGGCGGCTGAATTGCTTGAACCCAGGAGTTCAAGACCAGCCTGGTAACATGGCAAAACCTCGTTTCTACAGAAAATACAAAAACTAGCCAGCTGTGGTAGTGCATGCCTGAGGTCCTGGCTACTGGGAACGCTGGGGTGGGAGGATCACCTGAGCCTGGGAAGTCAAAAATACAGTGAGTCAGGATCACGCCACTATACTCTAGCTTGGGTGACAGAGCCAGACACTGTCTCAAAATAAAATAAAATAAATAAACATTGCTGAAAAACTTTAAAGACATAAGCAAATGGAAAGAGCTATTGTCTTTGTGGACTGGAAGACACTCAATATTGTTAAGATGACAATACCATTCAAAGTGATTCAGCACAATCCTTATCAAAGTCCCACAACACGTTTTGCAGAAATAGAAAGATCCACACCAAAATTCACATGGAATTTCACAGGACCCCAAACTGCCAAAACCTTGAAAAAAAACAAGTTGGAGGGCTCACACTTCCTGATTTCAATATTAATACAAAGCTACAGTAGTCAAAACAGTGTGGTGATGGCAGGACAGACATATAAACCAATGAAACAGAACACAGAGTTCAAAGATAAGCCTTCATATATGTGACAAATTGATTTTTGACAAGGGTTCCAAAATCATTTCAATGGTGAATGGACCATCTTTTCAACAAATGGCACTGGAAAAACTGGATATCCATCTGCAAAAGAATGAAGTTAAATCCTTAAAATATTAAAATATGCTATATACAAAAATTAACACAAAGTGGATCAAAGACCTGAATTTAAGAGCTAAAACTTTCTCTTAGAAGAAAATAAAAGAAAACCTTCATGACCTTGGATTCTGCAATGGTATCTTAAGTATGACAACCAAAAGGACAAGCAACACAGGAAAAAAAATTGATAGAGTGTGGGTCGCATAGCTTTGGAGTGGCAACCTTTGTGGCGTCAGTGACGATAAAGAGAATTAAATATGGGTGATGTTGAGAAAGGTAAGAAGATTTTTGTTAAGAAGTGTGCCCAGTGCCACACGGTAGAAAAGGGAGGCAAGCACAAGACTGGGCCTAATCTCCATGGTCTCTTCGCGCGGAAGACAGGTCAGGCCATTGGATTCTCTTACACAGACGCCAAGAAGAACAAAGGCATCACCTGGGGAGAGGATAAACTGATGGAGTATTTGGAGAATCCCAAAAAGAAAAATGATCTTTGCCGGAATTAAGAAGGCAGAAGGGGAAGACTTGATAACTTATCTCAAAAAAGCTACTAATGAGTAATAATTGGCCACTGCCTTATTTATTACAAAACAAATGTCTCATGACTTTTTTATGTGCACCATACTTTAATAGATCTCATATACCAGAATTCAGATCATGAATGACTGACAGAATATTTTGTTGGGTGGTCCTCATTTAAAACTAAGATTGGCTTGTGGTTAAATGAATATTTTCAGTTTTTTGAATTTTAATAGTAATTCCAATTCAGTAAATGGTATCACTGTTTACCCCTTCTAAAAATATGATTAGACTTCGTTAGTAACGTTCAACTTTTCACAAAGACGGCGAGTGCCATCTTAAAACTTAACAGAGGTCGGGCGCAGTAGCTCACGCCTGTAATCACAGCACTTTGAGAGGCTGAGACAGGCAGATCATGAGGTCAAGAGACTGAGATCATCTTGGCCAACATGGTGAAACCCCGTCTCTACTAAAAATACAAAAATTAACTGGGTATTGTGGCATGTGCCCGTAGTCCCAGCTACAGGGGAGGCGGAGGCAGAAGAATTGCTTGAACCTGGGAGGCGGAGGTTGGAGTGAGCAGAGATTGCGCCACTGCACTCCAGCCTAGCGATACAGTGAGACTCCATCTCAAAAAAAAAAAAAAAAAGAAAAAGAAAAAAAAAAAGATAAATTTGACTTTATTGAAACTAAATACTTTTGGGCATCAAAGGACACTATCAAGGGAGTAAAAACCCATAGAATGGGAGAAAATATTTGCAAATCATATATCTGATAAGGGATCAATATCCAGAATATATAAATAACTCCTATACCTCAATGGCGACAAAAACCTAATATAAAAATGGGCAAAGGGCTGAGCACAGTGACTCGTGCCTGTGATGCCAGCACTTTGGGAGGCAGAGGTGGGTGGATCTCCTGAGCTCAAGAGTTCCAGACCAGTCTGAGTAACATGACGAAACCTCATGTCTACCAAAATTACAAAAAATTAGCTGGGCATGGTAGTGTGTGCACCTGTGGTCCCAGCTACTCAGGAGGCTGACATGGGAGGATCGCTTGAGCCTAGGAGGTGGAGGTTGCAGTGAGCCAAGATCACACCACTGCACTCCAAAGTGTGTGACAGAGTGAGACTCCATCTCTAAAACAAAACAAACAAAAATGGGTAAAGGACTTGAATAGACATTTCTACAAAAATATAGAAATGGCCAAGAAGTATGTGAAAAGATGCTTAACATCATTAGTCATTAGGAAATGCAAATCAAACCACAATGAGATACCACTTCGTACTCATCAGGATGATTATAATTAAAAAATAGGGCCTGGCGAGGTGGCAGGTACCTGTAGTCCCAGGTACTCAGGAGGCTGAGTTGGGAAGACTGCTTAAGCACAGGATTTTCAGGTTGCAGTGAAGTATGATCACGCCACTGCACTGCAGCTTGGGTGACAGAGCAAGACCCTATCTAAAAAAAATAATAATTTTTTAAATTAATTAATTAATAAAAATCAAAAGAAATTTTTAAGAAAGGAAAATAAATGTTGGCCAGGATATGGAGAAATTGGAACCTACATACGTTGTTGGTGGGAATGTAAAATTGTGCAGCTGCTATGGAAAGCTGTTTGGTGGTTCCTCAAAATGGTAAACATATGGTCATCATATGATCAAGCAATTCCACTCTTAGAAATATACCCTAAAGAACTGAAGATAGGGACTCAAACAAATATTTGTAAACCAATAGTCACAGCAACATTATTCAAATGGCCAAAAGGTGGAAACAACCCAATAGTCCATCAATGGATGAATGGATAAACAAAATGTGTTATAAACAAAGAATGGGGGCTGGGCGCAGTGGCTCACGCCTGCAGTCCTAGCACTTTGGGAGGCCAAGGCAGGTGGATCTCCTGAGGTGAGGAGTTCGAGAGCAGCCTGGCCAATATGGCAAAATCCCATCTCTACTAAAAATATAAAACTTAGCCAGGCGTGGTGGTGCACGCCTATAACCCCTATAACTTGGGAGGCTAAGGCAAGAGAATTGCTTGAACCCAGGAGGCAGAGGTTATGGTAAGCCGAGATTGTGCCATTGCACTCAAGCCTAGGTGACAGAGTGAGACTCCGTCTCTACAAAACAAAACAAAACAACAACAAAAACAAAGAATGGAATTGTTACAGCTGTAATGGGAATAAAGTTCTGATGCATGCTACAACATACATGAACCTTGAAAATATTATGCTAAGTGAAATAAGTGAGACACAAAAGGATACATATCGTATGATTCCATTTATATGAGGCATCTAGAATGAACGAATCCACAGACAGAATGTGATTAGTGATTATTAAGGGTGGGGAGAGGAAGATGGTGAATTATTGCCTAATGGGTACAAAGTTTGCTTGGGACGATCAGAAAGTTCTAGAAATGGATAGTGGTAATGGTTGTATAACACTGTGAATATACTTAATGCTACTAAATTGTACCCTTAAAAACAGCTTAAATATTCTATTTTATGTTATGTGTATTTTATCAAAATTCAAAAATAAAATACAATGATGAAGTAGCTTTATATTGCTGATTTGAAGGAATCTCCAAAATAAACTGCTAAATGCAAAAGGTAAGATGTAGAACAATAAGGGAAAGGAAACTACAGGTAAATACAAATTTGTAAATTCTGAGAATGTCTCAGAAGGTTATAAAGTGGAAGACAAACCAGGTGCCTAGAGGAGAGAAGAAGTGAGAGTTATTTTTCAATGGATACCCTTCTATATGTTTTGAATTTTGTATGACACATGTATATTACCTAGTCCCAAAAAATTTTTTTTAATTAAAAAAATGTGCTGACTGGGGATCCAAGAAAGGGGGAAAAAAAAAGAAAAAATATGCTGGTTGTTCAAAGCCACAGTCCAGTATGAATTATTGCCATAAGGTAGCACTAAAGATACAAACGAGTTACAAGTTATGATTCCAATCTAATCTCTTCCTTTTGTTTTATTTATTTATTTAGAGATAGAGTCTCATTCTCTTGCCCAGGCTGGAGTGCAATGGCACAATCATGGCTCACTGGAGCCTCAACTCCCAGGGCTCAATGGATCCTCCCACCTCAGCCTCCTGAGTAGCTAGGATTACAGGTGTGTGCCACCACACCTGGCTAATTTCTGTATGTTTTTGTAGAAACAGGGTTTCACCATGGTGCCCAGGCTGGTCTCAAACTCCTGGGCACATGTGATTCGCCTGCCTTGGCCTCTCAAAGTGCTGGGATTACAGCCTGGCTTTTTCAGTGAATGGTGTCCACAAACGAAAGCAAGCCCACGTGAAGTTCACATTAGATGGAGATGTTTCTTAGGAAACAAGGCAATTCTGTGTCCCCACTGCACTCAGAACCTGAACAGTTTCATGGTTATCTTATCACAGACCCAACTCTTCCCTAATAAACAAAGCTTTTCGAGGGCAGAGGATCTAATATATCAGTGCCTGGCACAGGATAGGCACTTAATGTTTGTGGTAAGAATTAAAAAATGCTGGTACTATGGCTATTTCCACTACTATACACTAGCAAATCTATCATTTGCTTGTTTGGTTTTTTTTCCTAGCAAATTTCAAGTAAAGGGGTTTAAAATTAATACAAAATAGGAAAAATACAAAAATTAGCCGAGTATGGTGGCATGTGCCTGTAGTCCCAGCTACCTGGGAGGCTGAGGCAGGATAATCGCTTGAACCCAGGAGGCGGAGGTTGTACTGAGCCGAGATCATGCCAACTGCACTCCAGTCTAGGAGACAGAGCTAGACTCCGTTTCAAAAAAAAAAATCTTTCCCAACATTGCCTCTTACCTGGATGTGGCTGCTGGCTTCATTCTGTTTACTAAATGCCAGTGTGCTGAGAACATAGAAGAGTTTTCGTATTTGCTGAGGGGATATGTTATCCAGATAATCTAAAATGCCCTGTGGAAAAAATGATGCGAACAATGAGGCTAGCAGCTAACATTTTTCCCTTAAAAATCAAAACATTAAAATCCCTGTAAAAGAGGCACACATAGATAGCCAGGTATCTAAAACTTTTTAGCTCCCTTAAAAGCTCAAGTTCTAAAAGCTATGCTCAGAGCCCAAAGGTTTGATAGACTGGAAATAAACTGAGAAAACTCTTCCAGCTTTCTAAGTCTCTTATTATCAGAGACTAGGAACTAACTATCAGGAAAGATAAAGTTATCCTCTTCACTCTAAACCACAATCCTGGGCTTTAGTCGTCTACTGCTTAGTCATTCTAATGCACCTCCCAGTTCTCGGTATTCTTTACCTCCACCTTTCCCCTTTTTTCAGTGAAAACAATATTCTACCAAAAGTTATGTCTTTACCCTATTCCTTGCCATATTATCCCTTCCCAGCTTCTACTCCATGAATTATTTCTCCTTTCTCTACAGATCTGGAAGGAGTCACAAGGAAACTACTTACTTTGCGACCGTGGGAAAAGTCTCAGCTTTTCTCATCTGTAACATGGCGATAATAATAGCTATACTACCTTTCATGGTTTGTCTGAGGATAAAGTAATAAAACAGCTTTGAAAACTTTTAATTAATTTCTGAAAAATCTCCATTTCTTCCTCTCTATTGAATGCTTTCTCTCAGCCTACAAGCAATCTCAAGCCTCCTCATCTAAAAAAATCTCCCTTGCAGCCAGGTGCGGTGGCTCACGCTTGTAATCCCAGCACTTTGGGAGGCCGAGACAGGCAGATCACGAAGTCAGGAGATTGAGACCATCCTGGCTAACACAGTCAAACCCTGTCTCTATAAAAAATACCAAAAATTAGCCAGGCGTGGTGGCGGGCACCTGTAGTCCCAGCTACTCGGGAGGCTGAGGCAGGAGAACGGTGTGAACCCGGGAGGCGGAGCTTGCAGTGAGCCAAGATCGTGCCACTGCACTCCAGCCTAGGGGACAGAGCGAGACTCTGTCTCAAAAAATAAAAAAATCTCCCTTGCAATTAGCTTCTTTCTCAAGCTACTTTTCTTATTCTGTCCTCCTTGATGCTTCTCAACATTGACTCTATTCCCCAAGTCTTCAAGTTACTGCTCTCTGGCTTCCAACCTTATAATTCAATTAACACTGTTCTCTCAGAGGTTGCCAGAGGTATCATAATTGCCAAAGACAATAGCCTCTGCTCCACCTTCAACCTCTACAGTATCCAGCACTGAGATAAATCCCTCGCTCTTTTTTTGTTTGTTTGTTTGTTTTGACAGAGTTTCGCTCTTCTCGCCTAAGCTGGAGTGTGATGGCATGATCTCAGCTCACTGCAGCCTCCACCTCCTGGGTTCAAATGATTCTCCTGCCTCAGCCTCCCAAGTAGCTGGAATTACAGGCATGCACCACCACGCCCGACTAATTTTTGTATTTTTAGTAGAGGAGGGGGTTTCTCCGTGTTGGTCAGGCTGGTCTCGAACTCCCAACCTCAGGTGATCCGTCCGCCTCGGCCTCCCAAAGTGCTGGGATTACAGGCGTGAGCCACCGTGCCCAGCTGTCCTCTTCTAAGCTTCTATGGTCTTCTGCCTCAAAATTACCTCAGTTGAGCTCACATTTATATGGTTCTGAATACCCAAACTAAATCTTCCACCAAAGGGTGCCCCACAGGGTTCCAAACCAGAATTTCCAACTATCCACTAACCATCTACATGTGGCTATCCCATAGTGAACTCATCATACTTCCTACAGAAGACGCACTCCCCTCCTGGTCTCCGGAAACAGCACAACCATCCACCTGGTTTCCTAACACGAAAAACTAGGACCTAGTTTTCCTGTTTCTCATTGCCACATATTCTCTCTCTTCTTTTTTTTTTTTGAGACGGAGTCTTGCTCTGTCGCCCAGGCTGGAGTGCAGTGGCATGATCTCGGCTCACTGCAAGCTCCGCCTCCCAGGTTCAAGTCATTCTCCTGCCTCAGCCTCCAGAGGAGCTGGGACTACAGGTGCCCACCACCACGCCCAGCTAATTTTTGTGTTTTTAGTAGAGACGGGGTTTCACCGTGTTAGCCAGGATGGTCTCAATCTCCTGACCTCGTGATCTGCCCATCTTGGCCTCCCAAAGTGCTGGGATTACAGGCATGAGCCACTGCACCTGCCACATATTCTTTTTTTTTTTTTTTTTTTGAGACAGAGTCTTGCTCTGTCACCCAGGCTGGAGTGCAGTGGCCGGATCTCAGCTCACTGCAAGCTCCGCCTCCCGGGTTCACGCCATTCTCCTGCCTCAGCCTCCCGAGTAACTGGGACTACAGGCGCCCGCCACCTCGCCCGGCTAGTTTTTTGTATTTTTTTTTTTGGTAGAGACGGGGTTTCACCGTGTTAGTCAGGCTGGTCTCGATCTCCTGACCTCGTGATCCGCCCGTCTCGGCCTCCCTAAGTGCTGGGATTACAGGCGTGAGCCACTGCGCCCGGCACATATTCTTAACAGTCACCAAGTCATGTTAATTCTAACACCAAACTGTCTTTTAAGCCATCATTTCTTCTACATTCCCGTGAGTAAAATCTGGCCCTTACTCTCACTCCCTTAGACCCTTTCAGCAGTCTCTAATCCACCCATCATATAGCCTACTGAGTTATCTCTGAATGCTGAGCAGATTAAGTCAACTCTGTGTAAAAACTGGTAATAGCTCCCTATTGTCTAGAAAATAAAGTTGAAACTCTTTAGCATGTTATTTGAGACTCTTTGCAAATGGACCTGTCCTATGTCTTACCAGCCTCGCCTCCCATCACTCTTCTCCATATATATCCTATTCTCCAGTCATGCTTGTTTGCTTCTCATTCCTCAGTCATACCACTGACTTGGGCACCAGCTTGTTTCTGCTCAAACTCTTCTCTGCCTAGAACACACTTCCCATACTTTCTCTTGTCAGCCATTCCCATCCTTCAGCAATCACTCAAATTGTCTCTTTGAAGAATTCTCCAGCTTCCCAGGCTAAATTTAATTATTCTTGCTCTGTTTTAGCTATAGTACTTTACCAGAGAATTCACCATGTTGTATTTATAGTGACTTGCTTAGGTGTCTTAGTCTTTAACATTAAAGGCAAGGACTTACTTTACACCCACAGCACCCAGAATAAAGCTTAGCCTGTAGGTTAGGCATAAAGAAGTGTTTGCTGAATGAATCAACACATAGATAGAATAGTCACTTTTTATTTATATTACTTGCCCATCATCTCACCTCCTTCCCACCTCCTCCCACCAATTACAGTATTCAATATCTAAAGTAAAAGAAGCCAATAAGATACCTTTACAAAGACAGCATTCATCATCATAGCAGACGGGTTTAACACTACCAACTCTAGGAGGACATCTAACGCAGTATCAACTTCAGCTTCATTCCCACTGCAGATATGGGTCACTAAGGCACCAACCACCTCCTATACAGAGGAGAGTCAACAGGACAATGTAAAACAAAATATGGGATGGCCATTCTAAAGGGATTCACCCCCAAGGCCTCTCCAATCTCTACTTCATTAAAATCACAATCAACCCAATCCCATCATCTATTATCTAGTTTTCATTAATGTTGGCTTCAGGAGATTTAGGAATATGCCAGTGTAACTTTAGCATCCTGTCTTGACCTATTTCCCATATTTTATCGGTGAGCACTATCTAAGCCCTCCTGATTTTGCTCCTTGGCATAGTTTTCCTCTTTCTTGTTCCCACATGGGTTAAATTTTACCCTTTGCAAGTTGAGGTTGTACAAGATCAGTTGAAATTTCTCAAAATGATGGCACTCAAGGAACTAAAAGCGGCCGGGAGCGGTGGCTCAAGCCTGTAATCCCAGCACTTTGGGAGGCCGAGACGGGCAGATCACGAGGTCAGGAGATTGAGACCAGCCTGGCTAACACGGTGAAACCCCGTCTCTACCAAAAAAATACAAAAAACTAGCCGGGCGAGGTGGCGGGCGCCTATAGTCCCAGCTACTCGGGAGGCTGAGGCAGGAGAATGGCGTAGACCCAGGAGGCGGAGCTTGCAGTGAGCTGAGATCCGGCCACTGCACTCCAGCCTGGGCGACAGAGCGAGACTCCGACTCAAAAAAAAAAAAAAAAACAAAAAAAACAAAAAACTAGCTGGGCGAGGTGGCGGGCGCCTGTAGTCCCAGCTACTTGAGAGGCTGAGGCAGGAGAATGGCGTAAACCCCGGAGGCGGAGCTTGCAGTGAGCTGAGATCCGGCCACTGCACTCCAGCCTGGGTGACAGAGCGAGACTCCGTCTCAAAAAAAAAAAAAAAGAACTAAAAGCTTTAAAGATTTTCTTTATATAGTACAGGCTAGACTTGCATGTTTCCAAGCAAACATGGATCATGATAGGGTCTCTAAGACATTAAGAGGGTTCAAAAATGTCTTAGATGCCATTCTCCCTTTATACTGTCGCTGTGTAATAGTCATAACAGAATTATATTCTCAACTGCAGCAGCTACCTCATGTTAGCTGCAACTACTGCTCTACTTTAAATGTTTAAAATCTTTTTACAAATCTTCATTTTAAAATTTCCATTCAAATGTGTTTTAACATTGTCAATAATAGGAAGAATATATGTAAAAATACAAAATAAGACACTGTTCTTTACTTGCTTTCATAAACATTTTCCACAAATACAGTCCCTCCTCTCTGGATATATGCTGTTAAAATGTGTCTTGGCTGGGCCTGATGGCTCATGCCTGTAATCTCAGCACTTTGAGAGGCCAGGGCAGGCAGATCACCTGAGGTCAGGAGTTCGAGACCAGCCTGGCCAACATGGTGAAACCGTCTCTACTAAAAATACAAAAAATTAGCCAGCTGTGGTGGTGTGTGCCTTTAATCACAGCTATTCAGGAGGCTGAGACAGGAGAATCGCTTGAACCTGGGAGGCGAAAGTTGCAGTGAGCCGAGATCACGCCACTGCACTCCAGCCTGGACATGAAGAGCAAAACTCCGTCTCAAAACAAAACAAGTGTCTCATGTTTTGAAATAGATCTGGATCTTAATTTCAGACAGAATTTTAGAGCTCAGAACACAGAGTTAGATCCACCAGTCAAGTCTCTTCATTTCATCAAGGCTGGGACTAGAATTGAGCTTTCCTGAGTCCCAGTTCAGAGTTCCTTCCCCTTCAGTAAGTTCCAATCAACAAAAAATAAACATCAGATTATTTTCCCTTCCCCTGTTCCCTCCTTGCCAAAATAAAAGCTTCAACATACCTGCTGGCAATACGTGTCAAAAAACTTAAATGCATATTTGTATAGGAGACTGCCAAATGAAATTATACTCTGGTCTAGAGAGTGAAGCAAACTCTGAGCCAGCGACAGAATGGATGAACACATATCCTTAAGAACCTTGAGTGGGGAAGAGTACAGAGAGAAAAGGAGCTATAAGAAGCAGTTAGTACACAAGCTAAGAGTTGCTTATCCTTTTGGAATGTCAGACTTCTCCTCTCTAACTCTCATTTTAACTTGAGAAATCTTAATCTTTGCTTTACACAAAAATAATCCTTCACCATTCCGAGATTACTCTCAGCATCAGTGGGATTCCACGTTTGGATAATAATTGACCTTTAAGCTCAAAGAAGTTAAATTATAAGCCTAATAGTACGTTCCTATCTGCTCAATTTGGGATTGGAGGCCAGCTCTTCTAAATTCCAGTTTCCCCATGCAATCACACTACCCCCCCAGGGATGTTCCACCTTGCTTATAATTTGAAGTTGGTCTATAAGGTTCAATGCTAACTAAACTGATTTTTTTTAAAAGAAGATCAAGAAGAGAAGTGATCATACCCTACCAATAATGCAATATACATAGACATTAATAGACCCAGACTAACCAGTTAATAAACATAGCTTCTTTATTGATACCGTAAGTTTTAAAAATCTTATACTCAGCTGGGTATAATGCTTTATTGGGGAAAATACAATGAAAAATTACATATAGTTTCTGTGTCTAGAAAATTATAGCCCAAAACATATACAACTGGCAGAAATAAACACAGAAAGAACTGCAAGATAAAATAATACAACTGCTAAATCTATACCTAAATGTAAAATTTAAGACCCAATGAGGTATTCTCATGAGCTCCTAACCCAAACCCCAAACGACTGGCCCATCCAGTTTTCTAAGTTCTATACTGTTAATACCCTGAATGTTCAGCTGGCAAAACACTATTCCCAGCTTATAAAATTCCACTTTGAATAATTTACATTTCCAGAGGAATTATCACCTAAATTCCACAGTTTTGAATGGCCAAAGAGTGATAGTTCAAATAGGTTCATATTTACGTTTCTACTAGTTTCTACAGGCTGGTCCTTTACCCCTCAAGGTTTCTGTAAGCTACTTAAATAGGATACGGACGGTCAGTTTGTCAAAGTTGCAAACTGCATTGAGATAGACAATTAAAATAATTAATGCAAAAATAAAATTCAAAAATCTCAATGGGTTTGAACAATGGACTGAAATAAGATAAAATTTTACATGGGAGCTATAAAGCTTTCCGTTTTAGATTAAAGATCAATAGTCTCTGACACTTACTAAGTAATGAACAGAGAATGTACTCTGGAGCAGCTGTTCTTGAATGCAGCCTGATCGAATCTTATTTCTTAGCACCCTTTCAATGTACTTCTTTGTCTGAGTATTGGTGCTATAGATGATGAAAAGCATCACCAGGTCAAACACCTATTGTCAATAAATAGGCAATAATAGAAAAACAGTTAACAAATCAGTACATTCGCTACAATTAAACAGCAGCCTTTCCCCGTTAAAACACAGAATGGATAATGCTCATTTGTTCCACACACTCCCCTGGGAGTATCTACACTTTTCACAAAACCCAGAAATATTTTTCAGAGAAATAAAGTGCCACAACTATTAACCACTAGTACCTCTTAAGAATACAGAGCAGCCGGGCGCGGTGGCTCACGCCTGTAATCCCAGCTCTCAGGGAGGCAGAGGTGAGAGGATAGCTTGAGCCCAGGAGTTCGAGACCTGCCTGGGTAATATAGCGAGACCCCGTTCTCCACAAAAAGGAAACCAACCAAAAAAAAATACAAGAATACAGAGCAGGCCGGGCATGGTGGCTCATGCCTGTAATCCCAGCACTTTGGGAGGCCAAGGCAGGCAGATCACAAGGTCAGGAGATCGAGACCATCCTGGCTAATACGGTGAAACCCCGTCTCTACTAAAAACATAAAAAATTAGCCGGGTGTGGCGGCGTGCGCCTGTAGTCCCAGCTGCTGGGGAGGCTGAGGCAGGAGAATGGTGTGAACCCGGGAGGCGGAGCTTGCAGTGAGCCGAGATCGCGCCACTGCACTCCAGCCTGGGCGACTAAGCGAGACTCTGTCTCAAAAAAAAAAAAAAAAAAAAAAGAATACAGAGCAATATACATGAAAGTGATATTATTACAGATGTAACTCTGAACATTTTGACATTTATTAAAAGAAAGATTCAATCACTTGCCAACTCCAGTGTGTATTTGTTGTCAACTACAGTATGTATTTTCACTATTATTAGGAAAATTACTAGGCCAGGCGAGGTGGCTCACGCCTGTAATCCCAGCAATTTGGGAGGCCGAGACAGGTGGATCATGAGGTCAGGAGTTCAAGACCAGCCTGGCCAAGATGCTGAAACTCCGTCTCCACTAAAAATACAAAACTTAGCCGGGCAACGTGGCACGCACCTGTAATCCCAGCTAGTTGGGAAGCTGAGGCAGGAGAATTGCTTGAACCCGGGTACCAGAGGTTGCAGTGAGCCAAGATCGAGCCACTGCATTGGAGCCTGGGTGACAGAGCAAGAACTTGTATCAAAAAAAAAAAAAAAAGGAAAATTACTTTGTAAAAATTGGAAAGACTATAAATGCCCATCAATACGGGAAAGGTTCAATAAATTATGATAGAGTTATTTTAATTTTTGGACTATTACACAGTCATCAAAAAGAATAAGCCATGCAGGGTATGGTGGCTCATGCCTGTAATCCCAGCACTTTGGGAGGCTGAGGTGGGCAGATTACCTGAGGTCAGGAGTTTGAGACTAGCCTGGCCAACATGGTGAAGCCCCATCTCTACCAAAAATACTCACAAAAAAATTAGTCAGTCATGGTGGCAGGTGCCTGTAATCCCAGCTACTTGGGAAGCTGTGGCAAGTGAATCACTTATACCTGGGAGGTGGAGGTTACGGTGAGCCAAGATTATGCCATTGCACTCTAGCCTAAGTGACAGAGCAAAGCTCTATCTAAAAAAAAAAATTTTTAATTAAAAAATTAACAAACAAACAAAAAGAATAAACTAGACCAGGGGTCCGCAACCCCTGGACCACAGAGTCTGTGGTCTGCTAGGAACCAAGCTGCACAGCAGGAGGTGAGGGGCGGTCAAGTGGGCATTACCACCTGAGATCCTTCTCCTGTCAGAATAGCGGCAGCATTAGATTCTCATGGGAGTGTGAACCCTATTGTGAACTGCACATGCACTGATCTAGGCTGCACATTCCTTATGAGAATCTAAGTAGTGCCTGATGATCTAAGGTGAACTGTTTCATCCTGACTGTTCATGAACTGTTCATGCCCTGACACGATTTCATGATTTCATGGATGTGGAAAAACTCTCTTCCATGAAACCAGTCCCTGGTGCCAAAAAGGTTAGGGACTGCTGAGCCATACTATATTTTTTGACAGAGAAAAGACATTCCTGATATGAAGTGGAAAAAACAGCAACCTGCAAAAGGATAATCAGGCTGGGCATGGTGGCTCATGCCTATAATACCACTGCTTTGGGAGGCTGAGGAGGGAGGCTCACTTGAGCCCAGGAGGTGGAGGCAACAGTGAGCTATGATTGTGCCACTGCACTCCAGCCTGGTGACAGAGTGAGACCCTGTCTCTTTAAACAACACCACCACCACCCATAATCATAGTTAAGATTCTGCTTTTGTAAAAACAATATATAAACATATATATGTGTAGGTATAAGAGTACACCTGTACTTCCACGCAATTACAGCTTGTATATGAAGAGAAAAAATTTAGGATGATTATCCCTGAGGAATGGGACAGAGAGTGGAGAAAAACTGTATTTTTTACATCTGCAGTTTCCTTGTGGGTTTTTCTCCACAATTAGCTTGTTTACCTAAGTTTAAAAAAGAAAAATTTGAGGGCTGGGAGCAGTGGCTTATGCCTATAATCCCAGCACTTTGGGAGGCCCAAGCAGGAGGATCACTTGAAGCTAAAAAGTTGAGACCATGCCGGGTGCAGTAGCTCACGCCTGTAATCCCAGCACTTTGGCAGGCTGAGGCAGGCAGATCACGAGGTCAGGAGGTCAAGACCATCCTGGCTAACACGGTGAAACTCTGTCTCTACTAAAAATACAAAAAAAAAAAAAAATTAGCCAGGCGAGGTTGCAGGCACCTGTAGTCCCAGCTACTCAGGAGGCTGAGGCAGGAGAATGGCATGAACCCGGGAGGCGGAGCTTGCAGTAAGCCGAGATCACGCCACTGCACTCCAGCCTGGGCGACAGAATGAGACTCCGTCTCAAAAAAAAAAAAAAAAAAAATTTCAGACCAGTCTGGGCAACACAGCAAGACCTCATCTATATAAAAAATAAAAAAATTGGCCTGGCATGGTGGGTCATACCTGTAATCCCAGCACTTTGGGAGGTTGAGGTGGGCAGATCACCTGAGGTCAGGAGTTTGAGACCAGCCTGGCCAACATGGTGAAATCCCGTCTCTACTAAAAATGCAAAAATTAGCTGGGCGTGGTGGCGGGCACCTATAATCCCAGCTACTAGGGAGGCTGAGGCAGGAGAACTGCTTAAACCCAGGGGGCGGAGGTTGTAGTGAGCTGAGATTGTGCCACATCACTCTAGCCTGGGCAAAAGAGCGAAACACCATCTCAAAAAAAAATAATAATAAAAATAATAAATAAATAAAAAAAACAATTAGCCAGGCCTGGTGGTGCTTGCCTGTAGTCCCAGCTACTCCGAAGACTGAGGTGGGAGGATCACTTGAACCCAGGAGTTTGAGGCTGCAGGGAGCTATGATGCTACCACTGCACTCCAGCTTGGGTGACAGAGCAAGACTTAGTCTCTTGAAAAACAAAACAAGACCAAAAAAGAGAAAACATTGGGAGTGTATTCAGGGCAACTTGAGTCTATGCTTCCAGGGGAAAAAAAAAAAAAAAAAAAAAAAAACAGTTAAAAAGGAAAGCAAGACAAACAAGAAAAAACAAAACAAATTTTACTGCTTCTCTTAACTGATTGTCCCACTCCTGAGGACACCAAAATTGAGAGTTATTAGACCAGAATACAGTCATTAAAGATAATAATGAAGACAAAGCAGACACTTGAAATATTTATGACAGGAGAAAAAATGCAAAGAAAAAAATAAGAATAGAAATTATATTTATACAATGATTACAAATATGTAAAAATAGGAATGCAGGCAGCCACGGTGGTAAATTTATGTTTATCCAAAACCAAAAACAGTGTGTTGGAGTACTTTGATACTTTTCACCAGAAAAAATTCTGAATTTTCATTGCTTTATTCGGCATCATGAAAGTTTTTAAGATAGTCATCCAAAAATTGGCTAACACAACTAACAAAAATCCCACAAAACAGATTCCAACCAAAGAAAAATCTTTAAAGGCAACCAATGAAAACCTAAGGAACTCAATCATCTGGCTTTTTTTTTTTTTTTTTGAGACGGAGTCTCGCTCTGTCGCCCAGGCTGGAGTGCAGTGGCGCGATCTCGGCTCACTGCAAGCTCCGCCTCCCGGGTTCACGCCATTCTCCGGCCTCAGCCTCCCGAGTAGCTGGGACTACAGGCGCCCGCCACCTCGCCCGGCTAGTTTTTTGTATTTCTTAATAGAGACGGGGTTTCACCGTGTTAGCCAGGATGGTCTCGATCTCCTGACCTCGTGATCCGCCCGTCTCGGCCTCCCAAAGTGCTGGGATTACAGGCTTGAGCCACCGTGCCCGGCCTGGCTTTTTTTTTTTTTTTGAGATGGAGTCTTGCACTGTTGCCCAGGCTGGAGTGCAGTGGTGCGTGACACCAGGCCAGGCTAATTTTTTTATTTTTTAATTTTCTTTTAGAGACAGGGTTTCGCTACATTGGCCAGGCTGGTCTCAAACTCCTGACCTCAGATGATCTGCCTCCCGAAGTACTGGGATTATAAATGTGAGCCACAGCACCCAGCCAACCATCTGGCTTTCTGATGGAAGGTACTTCTAGATTAGAGACGTAAGATCCAGTACCACTGCCTTGACAGTGGACAGACTGATTTACTCCAGTCAGGTCTACATGGGCAAAGTAAAATAAAACATGGAATGCCATTATCTTGACAGTGGTGCTGGGTGGAAGGAAGGGCAATTAGGCAGATACAGGGACCTGAGACTCAGGTGGTTATTTTCTTCATCTCATCGGTGGGGACTTGGCTTCTTTGACTGCATCTTGATATGCTTGGTTACACTGTTAGTATTTCCCCTTATGGATACTGTAGGCTTATTTTATAGCCAGAGTGAGTAGGGGCAGGCTATCTGGCCAGTCGCCCCCTCAGATTATCTTCCCCAGACAGCTAATGTTTATTAGAGCAACTAGAGAAGAGAAAAAAAGAGTGACTAGAGGGAGGGGAAAGAAAGAAAGCGGGAAGGCAAGCTAGCCAACGTCATTACTTTTACATCTGCAATGCTGAAAATGCATAGTACATGAACATTACCTTGTGTTCAGACACTGAGGCAGTGTTTTCAATTGCCTGAAAAAACAGGAGAGTCACAAAAATATTACGACACATCAGCGAAACATATTTCATCTTACTCAGCAAGCCCTGTTATGTCATCCAAGAGCCAATGTGTCCATATGGCAGCCATCAGCTATCATTTCCACTTGAATGACTTTTGAGATTTTTATTTCAAGCTACCTCAGTTATACATCTGTCACTAATTGCCACTCATTTCCTCCTTGATAATCAAAGTTCCAAAGATCTCACCTTAATCCAGGCTTCTGAAATGGTTTTCTCATATCTAATAGCTGACTTTATTACATCAAAGAGGAGAATAATACAGCTCTGATCGCTGCTTTCTTGATTTCCTGAGGAACTACAAGTAGCAGAGAGGAAAAAAAATTATTCTTACCTACCAGAAAAGAACTTACAAGATCTGAGTTCCTGCTTAGTAGCCATGTACACTGAAGCAAATGACAACCTCACATATAAGATGGCTAATAAACTTGCACTGTAGTCTGTCTGGAATTGATCTGAATCGCTAAGAAAACATATAAACGCATACATAATCACATACATATATGTAATTTGAAACACTATACAATACTAGATGTAAATGTCATAATAGTACCATTATTTGTAGTTGTAAGTTTTTTTTTTGAGACAGAGTCTTGCTCTGTCGCCCAGGCTGGAGTGCAGTGGCCAGATCTCAGCTCACTGCAAGCTCCGCCTCCCGGGTTTACGCCATTCTCCTGCCTCAGCCTCCTGAGTAGCTGGGACTACAGGCACCCGCCACGTCACCCGGCTAGTTTTTTGTATTTTTTAGTAGAGACAGGGTTTCACCGTGTTAGCCAGGATGGTCTTGATCTCCTGACCTCGTGATCCGCCTGTCTCGGCCTCCCAAAGTGCTGGGATTATAGGCGTGAACCACCGTGCCCAGCCTGTAGTTGTAAGTATTAAGCTCTAACTCTGACTGTGGGATGTCAGAAAATTGTGACATCCTATGTGAGGATGAGTTCTTTACCTTGCTCGTCCTTTACTTTTCAACTTTACTTGGGAAGCCTGTAACCGTGATGGCAAAACACAATGTTGCAGATCCAACTTCTCCCGAAGCTCAGAAATTACCTGCAGAAAATAAAATATTAACTATGGTTTTCTGCTTATTCATAATGGGTACGCACAGTCCAGTCTCTCAACCATGACAATCTCCTGAAAGACTGAGGAAGAAAAAATTTTAAATGTTGGACATTTTGAAAAATAGAGTTGTGAGAATAGTTAATGCAATGTCATAGAGCGTCATACCCAAAATTTCAGAATTCTGTGAGGTACTACACAGAAAGAGTAAATGTAACTTATAGCAGCTTATACAGAATAATGAATCTGTTGAATAGCTCCATTCTCTCCTCTGAATGCTATGCGGATTAGTCAGTATTCTCAGTCTGGGGACAGAGAAGAGCAATTGGCACTTATTAACTTAAGTTGCTTTATCTAGGTATGACGGGATATAAGAGCATACCTCAAGTGCATCCATGGCTGTTATGGAATGAAGAATGAACTTTATTATCACAGGTAAATCCTCCAATCTAATAGATGACAACTTATCCATCACCAACTGGCGAACCTAAAAATTAAAAGCACAAAAACTTAGTAAGTTTTAATGTCACTACCTCAACTTTGTACTGAACTGTTAGGTAACATTAGAAAAAAATCACTTCTCTTACTCCATTTTCCCACTTATAATTTAGGGGGAAAAAATTTTAGATGTTTCCTCAAATTAGAATCTTTTAGTTGTTAATACCACAGCTTCGTCAAAAACAGATGGGCAATAAATGTGAAACAGAGCTATTATCTTACATTCAGAGCCTAAATTCTCAACTGGCTACAGTAAGGCATAAAAAGTATTATTCCTATGGGAAGCAGGTATGATTCAGACAATACAGATTTCCACTCAAAACTTACTGCTTAAAAACAGACCTGTGGGCCGGCACAGTGGCTCAAGCCTGTAATCCCAGCACTTCGGGAGGCCGAGGTGGGTGGAAAACAAGGTCCAGAGTTCAAGACCAGCCTGGACAATATGGTGAAACCCAGTCTCTACTAAAATTACAAAAATTAGCCGGGCGTGGTGACAGGCGCCTGTAATCCCAGCTACTCGGGAGGCCGAGTCAGGGAACTGCTTGAAACTGGGAGGCAAGAGGTTGCAGTGAGCGGAGATCGCGCCACTGCACTCCAGCCTGGGCGACAGAGCAAGACTCCATCTCAAAAACAAACAAAACAAAAACAAAAACAAAAAAAACAACAGACCTGTGATTCTATCACAGAATAGCATCTGAAACTCACTGAGGTGGGGAAAAAAAAATATCAAATGTGATTCACTATGGTTTCAAAATGATATATTCATTACTCCCAAGGCAATGACTGAGTAACACTTGTTCTGGGAGGTTGGAAAGCTGGCTCAGTTTCTGGAAAGCTGAGTCTTTCCTACCTTCAACAGGAAGTTTGGATCAAGTCGGAGGCTGGAAAGGACATCCAAAATTGGGACAGTGAGTGAAGTATTCTCTATCAGTAGGTCACTGTGAATGGTAGAAAAACAAAAAAGTTATATAATTGTTTGAACAGAGCTGGGCAGACAATGACTTGAGAAAATCATTCATTACAGTATGGAAAGAAAGGACATACTTAGTTGCCATTAAATTACCATTTATAGTATGTTTCTTTAAAAATTGTTTTGACTGCAAAAAATAATACATGCTCATTATAAAAATTCAAATAATAAAAGTAGAAACAAGCCTTCCATCACAATCCCCACTACCCAGAGAACACCACTATTTAGTTTGGTACATATCCTTCCCCGCAAAAAGGAAAAAGAAAACACAAAACATTTACAATGAAATGTGATAAGTATCAGAGACACGTGTGCATGGTGCTACAGGAGCACAACGCAGTGAGGACAGTAATCGATTTTTTTTTTTTTTTTTTTGCTTTTTGAGACAGGGTCTTACTCTGATGCCCAGGCTCGAGTACAGTGGCGTGATCACAGTTCACTGTAGCTTCGACCTTCCATTCTCAATTGATCCTCCCATCTCAGCCTCCTGAGTAGCTAGAATTATAGGTCGTACCACCACACCCAGCTAAGTTTTGTATTTTTTGGAGAGACAGCTTTTTGCCCAAGCTGGTCTTGAATTCCTGGGCTCAAGTGACCCACCCACCTCAGCGGCCCAACATGCTGGGATTAAAGACATGAGTCACAGTGATAGATGCTAAAAGAAGACTATACAAAAGGAGATGAGCTGGCATCAGGCAGGTAAAGTGGGTGGCATAGTGCTTTGCCCATAGGGAGCATCCTGCCCAAAAGGACAAAGGCAAGAAATCATTGGATGTTTTGGAGGTAGCTGTGCACACAACTACACAAAAGGAAGTATCACAAACTGAATTTTTAAAAAACGCTTCTAGTACAATAAAAAGTTGCATTATGATGGAAACTTTATTACCTAGGGATATTGTTCACCCCTTCTTCAATACTGCCCTACCAATTACTATTTTTCAGATGAATGACAGCAAGCAATGGGTCTCTGCAAGGGGTCTGATGCAAGGTTGTGCATTAGAATGGATCACCTAGGAACCCAAAGAAGGTAGATGTTTAATAGGCTCCACAAATGATTTTAATGTGCAGTCAGGGTTAAGGACGCCCTGAAGAACACGTTAATGAAACTAAGGGATCATGGTCAACTTCTCCATTGGCCAAATTTAGATACCTAATCCTAAGCCAGACTTCACGCTCATAACAGGTATACCATTTAAAAGAAAGTATGTGGGGCCAGGCACAGTAGCTCACACTTGTAATCCCAGCACTTTGGGAGGCTGAGGCAGGTGGATCACAAGGTTAGGATATTGAGACTATCCAGGCTAACATGATGAAACCTCGTCTCTACTAAAAATACAAAAAAATTAGCCGGGCGTGGTGGCAGGCGCCTGTAGTCCCAGCTACTCGGGAGGCTGAGGCAGGAGAATAGCGTGAACCCAGGAGGTGGAGGTTGCAATGAGCTGAGATCGCACCACTGCACTCCAGCCTGGGTGACAAAGCAAGACTCTGTCTTAAAAAAAGAAGAAAGTACGTGGACCTATTCAAATATATACCTTTTTTTTTTTTAAGTCAAATCCCATACCCTACTCATGAAGGTGGGTATCATCTTCTTCTTAGATATAAGAGACCACATTACTACTGCTTTTTGAATACTGCAATGATAAAGTCCCCACAGTCGAGCCTCACTTAGATGGTGACAGAGTGTTTATCCACCTGAGTTCTTTCCCCACATCAGTGTGCTGGGAATCCCCTAGGATTTCAGGTAGGCTGGTGATGATGTCATGCTGCAGATTCTCTGGAGCAATACTGATCAGCTGCATGATCTTGGCGGTGAGGTCCTGCAGTAGAGGACACTATTAGAACTGCAGCACATTACCCAGAATAAAGAAACACTACCTACTTGTGAAATGCAGAGCTGAAATTATTTGAGAGATAAACATAGTTATTTATCTCTGTACTTTGAAAAAGAATCTTCCCAAATATTTAATTTATTTAATAAATGATACCTACTCTTCGTATTTAAACTTTTCTGATGAAATTAAAAGGTGAAATATCTATGATTCTCAAATGATGAAAATTAGAAAAAGCTAATGGATGGATGGATGGAAAAGTATGAATTTTCTGTTTAGAAAGAGAAAAAAAAATACAACTTCCAAAAGATATGAGAAACATACTCTTTAAATTCAAGAGACAAAGTCCGTAAGCCTACCTTGCCATCCACAACTCTGTCAAGCCACTTTAGTTGACTGACAATGAGTCGAGGTATGTTGATTTCATCACTGTTCTTGCTAAAATATTAGGAAGAGAAGACAGGGAACTTAGCCTTCCTGGCCAAAATAACAGCAAGCATTAATACTGCACAAAATATTTTAGCCATTCCATTAACATTTACTGAATACCTACTATGAATTTGGCACTGCACTAGACACACAAGTGATACCCAATATGCAGGAGATATATGCTTATGTATGTTGAGAAAAATGTCTAGAAAGTATGCTAAATATGAACAGTGGCTACATCCAGGGAGGGTTTAGAGAAAAGGGATGACAGGGCTAGACAGCATCTCTTAATAATAATTTTTAAAAAGATAACGTTAATAAATCTTAAAAACCAAATATGACAAATATTTTTAAAAGGTAAGACACTAATAACATCAACGCAGTAAGTGCTTAAAAAGGCAAGCATAAGTTGGGTGCGGTGGCTCATGCCTGTAATCTCAACACTTTGGGAGGCCAAGGTGGGCAGATCACATGAGGCCAGGAGTTCAAGACCAGCCTGGCCAACATGGTGAAACCTCGTCTCTACTAAAAATACAAAAAAATCAGCTGGGCATGATGGTGGGTACCTGTAATCCCAGCTACTCGGGAGGCTGAGGCAGGAGAATCGCTTGAACCCAGGAGGCGGAGGTTGCAGTGAGCTGAGATCGTGCCACTGCACTCCAGCCTGGGTGACAGAGCCAAGACTCTGTCTCGGAAAAAAAAAAAGACAAGCATATAGACAAGCTAAGGGAACACAGAAAGTCAAATTAGATTATATTCATAAAAGTACTAAAAACCATTTATAAATAAAGAAATGTTGGCTCAATTATCATTTTTCCAAAAATGATAGTTTCCGCCTTCCTTCAAGCCTCCTGTATCTAAACTTTTGGACCACTTCCACATCCTTGACAGCATGGTCCTTGTTATTGCAGCCAGTCTTAACTGAAAAAGATAAGCCAGGATGTAAGGCATCCAGCATGAGACATTTAGCTGAAACAAATTAGAAAAACCTTCAGTGGGTGCAGTGGCTCACTCCTGTAATCCCAGCACTTTGTGGGGCTGAGGCAGGCAGATCACTTGAGGTCAGGAGTTCAAGGACAGCCTGGCCAACGTCGTGAAAACCCGTATCTACTAAAAATATCAAAAATTAGCTGGGTATGGTGGTGCACACCTGTAATCCCAGCTACTCGGGGGGCTGAGGCAGGAGAATCACTTGAACCCAGGAGGCAGAGGTTGTAGTGAGCAAGATCGCGCCACCGTACTCCAGCCTGGCGACAGAGTGAGACTCTGTCTCAAAATAAATAAACCTTTAAACTTATTACTGTATCAAGACTCTGAAAAAATTAAAAAGGAGAACATAAAAATGACTATAATCCTGTCATTCCAGAAATGTACACTATTAACACGCATATGTATACATGTGTATCTTCTTTTTTAAACAAAATACTGGACTGCACTATTTATTGCAAAAACCGCAATTACTTTTGCACCAACCTAATATAAATGCTATGTGTAACCTGGTTTTGTTTTTTTCAATTAACATATGATATTAACTAGTTCTTTTTACAGTAATTAATGTACACATAATATTCCTATTTTTTGAACATCTCAATTATTCACATTTATTTTAAAGAGTAATCTTTTTCAATATATGGAACACTTCACAAATTTGGGTATCACCCTTGCAAAGGGGCCATGCTAATCTCTGTATTGTTCAATTTCAGTACATGTACTGCCAAAGCAAGCACTAAACTAATATATTTCATTTTCTTTTTTCTTTTTTTTTTGAGACGGAGTCTCGCTCTGTCTCCCAGGCTGGAGTGCAGTGGCCCGATCTCGGCTCACTACAACCTCCGCCTCCCGGGTTCAAGCGATTCTCCTGCCTCAGCCTCCCAAGTAGCTGGGACTCAGGCATCCGCCACCACTCCCAACTAATTTTTTTTTGTATTTTTAGTAGAGACGGGGTTTCGCCATATTGGCCAGGCTGGTCTCGAACTCCCGACCTTGTGATCTGCCCGCCGCAGCCTCCCAAAGTGCTGGGATTACAGGCGTGAGCCACCACGCCCGGCCAATATTATTTCATTTTCATTCACAGTTATTATCCTAGGATAAATTAGGAGACATGACATTAGGACTAAAGGGTATGCAAAATCTAAGGTTTTTGACACATACAATCTATTGCTCTTCAGACTCAATGCCTGAACTAATTTATATGCTCACTAGCAATGCACGAGCATGCCTATTCACTACACTCAACAAGGAGACCCTTTGAGAGTAGGAAAAAATGCCTTTATTTTACTGCTTAATAGTTATTATTTACTATTTTGATAATAGTGTTTTAAATTTGTGACTTTGCTAACAAAATTGAACTTTTTAAATATTCGATGTTCTTGCATTTCTTCTTTGTAAACTGTCTGTTCACAACCTTTGTCTACTTTTTTTTTTTTTTTTTTTTTTGA
>NC_037669.1:54752578-54768061 GCF_003255815.1 Theropithecus gelada
TTTTTTTTTTGAGACGGAGTCTCGCTCTGCCGCCCAGGCTGGAGTGCAATGGCCGGATCTCAGCTCACTGCAAGCTCCGCCTCCCGGGTTCACGCCATTCTCCTGCCTCAGCCTCCCAAGTAGCTGGGACTACAGGCACCCGCCACCACGCCCGGCTAGTTTTTTGTATTTTTTAGTAGAGACGGGGTTTCACCATGTTAGCCAGGATGGTCTCGATCTCCTGACCTCGTGATCCACCCGTCTCGGCCTCCCAAAGTGCTGGGATTACAGGCTTGAGCCACCGCGCCCGGCCTTGTCTACTTTTCTATTAGGCCGTTCATTTCTTTTTTAACATAGTAATTAAAAAAACCAGGTAGGGCCACATTCCAGTAGTTGGAGAGGCTCAGGCAGGTTGATCACTGGAGCCTAGAAGTTTTGAGACCAGCCTGGGCAACATGGCGAAACCCCACCTCTACCAAAAAAACATGAGAATTAGCCAGACCGGGTGGCACGCACCTGTAGTCCCAGGCACTCATGGGGCTGAGGTGGGAGGATCACTTAAGCCTGGGAGGTGGAGGCCTCAGTGAGCTGTGATCATACTATGGCACTCCAGCCTGGGCGACAGAGTGAGACCCTGTTTCAACATATGCTACAAAATTAAAAAGGTAAAGAAAAGTATTCAGAGAATACCTGATTCCAACTAACTGGCTACCCTCTTTGGAAACAACTACTGTTACCAGTATATTGTGTATTCTTCTACTAGGGACTATCCCTGAGCATAAGCAACAGACACTTAAAAAAAAAAAAAAAAATTCTGTTTCTAAATACAGACAAGGTCTCACTACATTGCCCAGGCTGGTCTTGAATTCCTGGACTCAAGCAATCCTCCTGCCTCGGCTTCCCAAACTGTTGGGATTACCGGTGTGAGCCACCGCACCAGGCCAATAGTTACTTTTATCATAATCCTATCTATTTTTACAAAATCATATTAATAGATGAAACTTCAAAGACACTCCAGTAAAATTTTAGTAGTCACTTAAGAAGCATCATGATAAATATGACTTTCAGAGAAACCAAGAGTTTTCAGAGTAACCTTTTCAGAGAGAAACTTAAGTAACACCGGGGTACTTCGAACATTCCATAACTCCACTTACTTTTCAAAAAAATATTCTGGCAACTTCTCAAACAAGGTTTTGATAATGGCAGGCTAAAAAAGAAGACATAGGGAGTTAGGAGATCATCTCAAAATACATAATAGAAATGTATAATCCCAGCTACTTGGGAGGCTGAGGCACGAGAATCGCTTGAACCTGCGGGAGGCAGAGGTTGCAGTGAGACGAGATTGCACCACTCCACTCCAGCCTGGGTGACAGAGGAGACTCTGACACACACAAACACACACACACAAAAGAAATGCATAATTCTCTTTCCAACCAGAGCTCCTGGAATAAACACTTGGTTAAAGTTGATATCTTATTACAAAGAAATCCACATGAATATGTCTTCATTTTTAGAATATGCTATTGGAATACAAAGGTTTAATTTGTCTTGTGAAAAACTGAAAATGATTATCAAGACAAAGTTAAAATAATCAGATAATCAAAATATTATTAAAAACAATGACAGTTAATCCACGAAATGCAGACTTTAAAAGATTATCAAATAGGTTGCAACGGGAGCTCTGCAGAGGAACAAGGGAGCTCTTAGACTGAAAATAACTAATTACCTTCAAGATTTCCAGTGAAAAGGAAGAGTTTAAGAGTGTGAAAAGATTAACAGTAGGGGAGAAGAGGAAAAATGGAGAACGGGGTGGAGGGAAGTGTTCTGTTCCATATACGTTTGTATAACTTGAAATATTTAAATTATATCAATGTATTGTCTATTTAATATATTAAAGGAGAAGAAGAGGAGGAAAAGGACAAAATTAAGATACATAAGCATCTAAAAAGCTAAATGGAGATGATGGAGATACGAATATGATAAAGATTACAAGATACTGGCTGGGCGCGGTGGCTCATGCCTATAATCCCAGCACTTTGGGAGGCCAAGGAGGGCGGATCATGAGGTCAGGAGATCGAGACCACAATGAAACTCCATCTCTACTAAAAATACAAAAACTTAGCAGGGCGCGGTGGTGGGCGCCTGTAGTCCCAGCAACTCGAGAGGCTGAGGCAGAAGAATGGCGTGAACCCAGGAGGTGGAGCTTGAAGTGAGCCAAGATCGTGCCACTGCACTCCAGCCTGGACAACAGAGTGAGACTCCATCTCAAAAAAAAAAAAAAAAAAGATTACCAGGTACTCAGATACACAGGATGTAGCTTTAAGAACAGGAATCAGATACAGAGAGAATAAATAGGACCGCCAGATGTATTAGGCTAATAAGCACAGTTTTAAAACACAGATATTACCTTACCAAACCCATCACAGCAACAGGGCTGTGCTAAAGCTGTTACAAACCCAAATTCTCCAATTAACCCTACTCTATCCTGTGTTCCTGCTATTTAGACTTGAGCATACACCACAAACCTCATCCATCAAATGTTCACAGAAAAAGTGACAGTCTTACCTGTAGTATGTCAATCCCCAGAAGCAGTTTGATAAGACTCTTAGAATAAGATGCACCCATACTGTAAAAAAAAAAGAAATCTGTTTTCCACTTTGCTTTCCTTGTTTTAACGCTTTTATCATTTTTTCTCAATAAAATTGGTTAAATACATAATCTTTAAAGAGGAACTACCCTGTTAGACAAGAAACACAGAAATAAGCAGATGGCTCTTTGCAAGGGAGCGGTAGAGATTTGAAATTCTGTCAACACAGGTGAAACACATTCTAGAAAACACTGATTGTTAGGCTTATAACCACAAGCTTAGGAATTTTAAACTTAGTTTAAATTCTGAGGAAGACAGCCTACACCAAAAATGAAATTTCAAACAATTGTGCTCTCCCTCCCCAGCCCCACGCAATTAGCAGAACAGACTGAATTTCAGCAAGATTCCATGCCTCCTCTCCACACCTGGCTTCCTCATCCTGCAGACGCTCACAAGGCAAAAGGCAGTTCCTGAAACTGTCTTCATCCTCAATGTACGACTCCAGGCCACTAACAAATTCTTCTATTATCTTAATAAGGAGATTTAAAAAATAAAAAAGAATAAATTTTTAGTTTAATATTTGCTGTTAAAAATCATTTTAGCCCACTCAACTTTACACCAGTGTCCTTAAATTCCAAATTCTAGAGTTATGCTGGCACAAGCAAAAATACCAGGGGAAAAATACATACTTTGGGATAGGAAGGGTGTCTCCTCAGGGTCTGAAAGAGCTTCTTTTGGAAAGCTATTTGGTCCACAGCTATGGAGAAAAAAGAAGAGCTGGTCACCAGTTTCCTACCATAGTTTTCCTTCTCTAAAAACCCAAGTTTCTTGCTTTCTTGCCTGATGAAACCAATAAAAATATTTTCAACCTAATTTCAGAGCCAAATCTTTTTCTTTTTTTTGAGATGGAGTTTTGCTCTGTCACCTAGGCTGGAGTGCAGTGGGGTGATCTCGGCTCACTGCAACCTCCGCCTCCCAGGTTCAGGCAATTCTCCTGCCTCAGCCTCCCAAGTAGCTGGGACTACAGGCACGTTTTTTTGTTTCGTTTTGTTTTGTTTCGTATTTTTGGTGGAGACAGGGTTTCACTGTGTTAGCCAGGATGGTCTCGATTTCCTGACCTCATGATCTGCCCTCCTCGGCCTCCCAAGTGCTGGGATTACATGCATGAACCACCTCGCCCAGCCCACAGTCATGGGGTTATATCTAAACCCACATAATAGACTTAGCTTTGGCTGGGCACGGTGACTCACGCCTGTAATCCCAGCACTTTGGGAGGCTGAGGCGGGCGGATTGCTTGAGGTCAGGAGTTTGAGACCAGTCTGGCCACCATGGTGAAACACTGTCTGTACTAAAAATACAAAAAATTAGCTGGGCGTCGTGGTGGGCGCCTGTAGTCCCAGCTACTCGGGAGGCTGAGGCAGGAGAATGGCATGAACCTGGGAGGCACAGCTTTCAGTGAGCCGAGATCACGCCACTGCACTCCAGCCTGGGCGACAGAGCGAGGAGACTCCATCTCAAAAACAAACAAACAAACAAACAAACAGACTTAGCTTTGATAGCAGATAGCCACTAAGTGTTCTAAAAAAGACCTGCCATAACCTTAGCAAGACGGAATAATCTGTTCCCCAAAAACAGAATCTTACATGGCTTTATACATTTTCTTCTGAAATTATTCTGACACTGATATAGCTGCTTTCTGAATATTTATTTTTTCATAACACAAAAGAAATAATACATAATATTTTTTCTAATAAAAGAATGAGAAATGCTTTACTTAACACATAGTAATGAGGACCAAAGACTGTACCATTTTCTTTTTCCTTTTTTTTTGGAAATGGAGTCTCACTCTTGTTGCCCAGGCTGGAGTGCAGTGGTGCGATCTTGGCTCACTGCAACCTCTGCCTCCCAGGTTCAAGTAATTCTCCTGACTCAGGCGCCCGAGCAGCTGGGACTACAGGCACACACTGCCACGCCCGGCTAATTTTTTGTATTTTAGTAGAGACGTGTTCCACCGTTTTGCCCAGGCTGGTCTCCTGAGCTCAGGCAATCCACCTGCCTTGAGCATCCCAAAGTGCTGGGATTATAAGCGTGAGCCACCGTGCCTGGCCTCATTGTATCATTTTCTAAAAAGCAATTTCAACTTTGTCTCAAGATGGATGGCCCTCTCATTTCTAATCTTCATTGCCTCTCTATTTAGAAAACCCATGATTCAGTCCTGAGTTATTTCATTAAAACCACAGAATAAAGTTAGATTAAAATATTACCTAGTTGATTCTGATTCTCTCCCGTTTTAAGAATAATTCCTGATATCTTAAGAAGCTTCACAAAGATGCTGTCATTTTCTTCAACTTCATTAGCAATATGAGATTTCTTTGTCTTTTTGGAAAGTGGTTGCTTCCTGGTTTCTGAAAATAGAAAAATTTAAGAATATGGCAAACAGTAAAGGAAAAATTAAAACTTAAATCCAGGAATAATAATCCTGAGAGGAAAACTGATGTGTTCCTTAAAAATTATACTAGGATTGATGCTGTAGTGAAATAAACTATCTTCAGCAATAGTGGCTTCCAAAACAAACAAACAAACAAATAGAATTATTTTCAACTACTGAGTTTTCATTGGAAGAATTCAAAATGTGCCATTTCTGGCCAGGCAAGGTGGCTCACGTGGTAATCCCAGCAATTTAGGAGGCCGAGGCAGGAGGATCACTTGAGCCAGGAGTTCAAGACTAGCCCAGGCAACAAAGGGAGACCCCCATCTCCACACATACACACACACACTAGTTAGGTGAGGAGATGCCCACCTGTAGTCCCAGCTACTTCGGAGGCTAAGGCAGAAGAATAACTTGAGCCCAGGAGGTTGAAGCTATATAGTGAAGCTATGACAGTGCCACTGCACTCCAGCCTGGGTGACAGAGTGAAATCACCATCTCTAAAAAACTAAATTCAAACAAACAAGTGCCTAACAAGAATAACCCATGGAAATGTTTTCCACCCAAATACTAAACTAGCCAGTGTCTCTCAAGCTATTGCCTGCAAACCACTGTAGTGGAATCCCTGGAAAGCTTATTAAAATGCATATTCCCGGCCGGGCGCCGTGGCTCACGCCTGTAATCCCAGCACTTTGGGAGGCCGAGGTGGGTGGATCACGAGGTCAGGAGATCGAGACCATCCTGGCTAACATGGTGAAACTCCGTCTCTACTAAAAATACCAAAAAAAATTAGCCGGGCATGGTGGCAGGCGCCTGTAGTCCCAGCCACTCGGGAGGCTGAGGCAGGAGAATGTCATGAACCTGGAAAGTGGAGTCTGCAGTGAGCCAAGATCACACCACTGCACTTCAGCCTGGGCGACAGAGCAGAACTCCGTCTCAGAAAAAAATAAAATAAAATAAATAAAATAAAATAAAATGCATATTCCCGACCAAGCATGGTGGCTCACGCCTGTAATCCCAGCACTTTGGGAGGCCGAGGCAGGCTGATCACCTGAGGTCACGAGTTCAAGGCCAGCCTGGCTAACGTGGTGAAACCCCGTCTCCACTAATACAAAACTAGCTAGGTGTGGTGGTACGCACCTGTAATACCAGCTACTCAGGAGGCTGAAGCAGGAGAATCACTTGAACCCTGGAGGCAGAGGTTGCAGTAAGTCCAGATCATGCCACTGCACTCTAGCATGGGCAACAGAGTGAGACTCCGTCTCAAAAAAAAAAAAAAAAAAAAAGGCATATTCCACGCCATATACCAGAGTTACTGAGTCAAAATCTTGGGAATGGGACCTAAGAGTCTGAATTTTTTACAGTCTTCAGATAATAATCCTGATACACACCAAATTTGAGACTCAATGATCTGAATAAAGGGTAGACAGAATGGGGAAGTTTCTCCTGTATCATATCTTTGACTACAAAGCTCAGATAGGTTTAATCCCAAGGCTTTCTACCCATAAAAAGAAACAAGAAACGAACAAAGCCAAGTTTAAAATTTACTCTTCTCCCTTAATGATGCCATTCTGTTTTTTCCTTCTTCAATTCCAATCCCTCTTTTTTTTTTTTGAGACCGAGTCTCGCTCTGTCGCCCAGGCTGGAATACACTGGTGCAATCTTGGCTCACTGCAAGCTCTGCCTCCCGGGTTCATGCCATTCTCCTGCCTCAGCCTCCTGGTAGCTGGGACTACAGGCGCCCACCACCAGCTCGGCTAATTTTTTGTATTTGTAGTAGAGATGGAGTTTCACCATGTTGGCCAGGATGGTCTCGATCTCCTGACCTCGTGATCCGCCCGCCTCGGCCTCCCAAAGTGCTGGGATTACAGGTGTGAGCCACCACGCCCGGCCTCCTCTCCCTCTTTCTAATAAAGCCTTAATCAGAATGAAAGAACACTACCTTCCTGAATGAAATGTAAAACATAACCAGAATGAAAGATTCAGTTTGTTCATTACTGACCAAGAGAACCCAAATCCCTTCTAATAAACTTAATTCAGAAGTCTCTTCTCTATTGGAAAACAGTATTTCCAAAGTAAAACATTTACTTTCAGTAATTTCCTATATTATTCCTCTTCAGTTTCAAATTTTCTACCAATTTCTCTATATTCTAATTCTATAATCCCATTACTAATCAAGTATTGGAGCTTCACAACATGCTTTTTTTTTTTTTTTTTTGAGATAAGAGTCTTGCTCTGCTGCCCCGGCTAAAGTGCAGTGGCATGAGCTCAGCTCACTACAACCTCCACCTCCTGGGTTCAAGCAATCTCCTGTCTCAGCCTCCCGAGTACCTGAGATTACAGGTGCGTGATCCCACACCCAGCTAATGTTTGTATTTTTAGTAGAGATGGGGTTTCACTATGTTGGCCAGGCTGGTCTCGAACTCCTGACCTCAGGTGATCCGCCCGCCTTGGCCTCCCAAAGTGCTAGGATTACAGGCGTGAGCCACCATGCCTGGCCCACAGTTTCTCTTTCTAAATCAAGCCTATTCCTAACATGGTTTTGGACTTGCAATTTTTATCATTATAATTGCTGTTCAGCAAGCATTTTCATCTATTTCGGTTGAATTGACCGAGAATCAGACTTAAATTCCAATAACCTAGTAAGAAATAACTCTTCAATCCACAAGTTAGTAGAAGCTAAGCTATGAGAATGCAAAAGCATTAAGAATGACATAATGAGGCCAGGTACGGTGGCTCACGCCTAAAATGCCAGCACTTTGGGAGGCTGAGGTGGGTGGATTACCGGAGGTCAGGCGTTTGAGACCAGCCTGACTAACATGGTGAAACCCCTTCTCTACTAAAAATACAAAAATTTAGCCAGGCATGGTGGCATGTACATGTAATCCCAGCTACTTGGGAGGTTGAGGCAGGAGAATCGCTTGAACCCGGGAGGCAGAGGTTGCAGTGAACCAAGATTGTGCCACTGCATTCCAGACTGAGCAACAAGAGCCAAACTCCATCTCAAAAAAAAAAAAAAAAAAAAATTATATAATGGGCCAGGCGTGGTGGCTCAAGCCTGTAATCCGAGCACTTTGGGTGGCCGAGGTGGACAGATCACTTGAGGTCAGGAGTTCCAGACACCCCCTGGCCAACATAGTGAAACCCCGTCTCTACTAAAGATACAAAAAAATCGGCCAGGCGTGGTGGCTGGTGCCTGTAATCCCAGCTACTGGGAGACTGAGGCTGGAGAATCACTTGAACCTGGGAGGTGGAGTTTGCAGTGAGCCGAGATTGTGCCACTGCACTCCAGCCTGGGCGACAGAGTGAGACTCCGTCTCAACAACAACAACAAGAATGATATAATGGACTTTGGAGACTCGAGATAAAGGGTGGAAGCGGGGTTAGGGATTGAAAAACTACACATTGGGGACACCATACACTCTTCAGGTGATAGGCGCAACAAAATTTCAGAAATAGCCACTAAAAAACTTATTTATGTAACCAAACACCACCTGTTCCCTAAAAACCTAGTAAAATAAAAACAAACCAACACAAATCAAGTTAGAACTGCTTTAATAGAGTAAATGAGTGCAATAAATGAACTCTCAACCTCCCTGTCCCCCCTCTCCCTTTTTGAGACACGGTCTCTCTCTCTCTCTCTGTCGCCTAGGCTGGAGTGCAGTGGTGCTATTATTGACTCACTGCACCCTCGACTTTCTGAGTTCAAGTGATCCTCCCACTTCAGCCTCCTCAGTAGCTAGGACCACAGGCGCACAACACCACACCCAGCTAATTAAAAAAATTTTTTGTAGAGATAGAGTCTTGCTGTTACCCATGCTGGTCTTGAACTCCTAGCTTTAAGTGATCCTCTCACCTTAGCCCCTCAAAGTGCTTGGATTACAGATGTGAGCGATAGCACCCAGCCAGAACTCCTTATATCCGGAAGTCTTGGGATCTTTGTCAACCATTTCTCATATGGGCAGAGTCTGCACTGTTTCTTTGCCTCTGGGGTGCTTGCTTTGATATATCTTTCCTTTCACATCACTAACATAGCATGTGTCTAGATCATAATATTTTTTTTTCAAGAAAGGAAGAAAGAACACAAAGTTTTTTAAGAGTAGAGACTGTTATATCTTTGTGTCTCAATACCTAAATGATGTATAGCAGAAAAGTCTGTAACACTAATTCCTCTTATGGATGTGGAAACTGAGGCCCAGAGGGTGTGGGCATACTCAAAGTTATATGCAGAATTCGAGGCAAAAATTCAATCCCAAATCTGATATTTCTCCCTTAATTCTGTGCGCTCTATCCATTACCCTTTGAAGATTCTCAGCACTTGAAAAGCAGGAACTTTATATCTCTCACATGCCTCATACATTGCTACAGGAAATAAAGCAACAAATGACTAGATACTTACTGGAGGCATCTTCGATCAGGCTCTCTTTATCCTCAGATTTTGACAGTCTTCTTTTGGAAACCATTTTGACCGATGTCTTGTGCATTTAAATTACTTCCTAGAGCAAAATCGGGGAACAGAAGTTACCCTCTAGAAGATAAATTCTGAGAAGTTAAAGCTATTGTTCAAAGAAAACTGTTCTATCCAAAATCAGTGGGGCTCACATCTCCATATTAATGTTATCTAAATCTAGGTGCTAAGCAAATTTCAACTCTCACATCTAGCCAATACTACCTTCCTTTCAAGTCTTAGTTGCCTCTTTAGGCAGACTACTTTGCTGTTGCTGAAGGATAAAACCCATCGCTCTCCATCTGAGATTCAAGACCCTCCATTATCTATCCCCCAGTGGACCTGTCCTTTAACTCATTATTTCAATACAATAGGTTAGGGACTGTGCTAGGTGCTGGGGTTACAACTGTGAACTAGACAGACATGATTCCTGTCCTCAGGGAGTTTACAGTGTAGTAACAAATAGCCTTAATGTACTGAACTACAGTTTTGTAAGTGCTATAAAAGTACAGGTTCTATGAGGGCTTACTAGGAAATTTAATCTAGTTGCTAGTACGGGTGGTAAAAAGAAGCAAGGACAATTTCTTAGGGACAATCTCCTCGAATTTTTTTTTCTTTTTTCTTTTTTCTTTTTTAAGTCGAGACAGGGTTTCACCATGTCGGCTAGGCTGGTCTCAAACTTCTGACCTCAAGTGATCCACCCACCTCGGCCTCCCAAAGTGCTGGGATTACAGATGTGAGTCACCCGGTCTGAAGAAGTGATTTTTTTTTTTTTTTTTTGGAGACGGAGTCTCACTCTGTTGCTCAGGCTGGAGTGCGGTGGTGCAATCTCGGCTCACTGCAAGCTCCACCTCCCGGGTTCACACCATTCTCCTGCCTCAGCTTCCCAACTAGCTGGGACTACAGGCGCCCGCCACCACACCCGGCTAATTTTTTGTATTTTTATTAGAGATGGGGTTTCACCGTGTTACCCAGGATAGTCTTGATCTCATGACCTCGTAATCCGCCCACCTCAGCCTCCCAAAGTGCTGGGATTACAGGCGTGAGCCAAACCGACCGACGAAGTGATTTTTAGGCAGGGACTTGAGGACTGAAACAGGAGTTAGCCAGTAGAAGGCGTAGGAGAAGAGGAGTCTCATACTGAATACTCGTACTGAAACAAGGAGATGTGGAGTTAGAAATGAGCCAGCAGAGGTAGGGGAGTGCCTGAATCACATGACCTTTTAATCTTGTAAATCAGAACCTTCGTGGTCTCAGTGCCTTTGCACAAAGGTGTTCTTTTCATCTGAAGTGCTCTTATTTGCCTGGAAATTTCTACTCAGACCTAAACATTCAATCAAATGTCATCTTCCTTGAAAAGCGTTCCTCCTATCCCTAAGGGAGTTTGCTACTGCAGCTTCCCTGCTCCACAGGGTATATCTAAGGGGACCTTACCTCACACTAGACTGGAGCTCTTTGAGAGCAGGAACCCAGTCTCACCTACTCAATGCCCCTAATGCCCAGCATAGTTACCGGCATAAAGAAAATTTCTGAGAATATTCAGAGTGAGAAAAGCTGGCAGGGCAGGGGAAATGCTACAAGTTAATAAGAACTGTTTCAAGTACTTTACATTTAATAATTCATTAATTTCCCACGAAACTTTTTGAGGTGGGTACCATTATTCTTCTCATCATCCCGGGCGGAACTGGGATTCTAACTTGGGCAGTCTGGCTGCAGCACCTGTGCTCTTCACCACCTATACTTACTCTTGATGACAATAATGACTTATAATAATGGTTAACATTTACGAGGTACCGGGCTCTGTGCTAAGCTTTTTATTTGTCGCCGCTTCGGTTAATACAGATAACCATTATCAGCCATCTTGCAGATGGAAAAACTAAGGCAAGTCAGGACGTCTGGCTTCCAGGCACCCGCCTTTAACACGTGCAATACCATCTGGCTTCCAGAAAAGTCCAACAGACGTGAGATGAGGCCGACTGTCTGGACTAGTTCATCGGGAAGGGGGTGAGGGTAAAAGCCTTTCTCGTTTCCTCATTTTAACGACGCAGAAAGGTACCTGTGGGGATTATCCCATCTCAGCGCAGATGAGGAAGCCGAAGTTCGGGGCGCGAGCCCCAGAGGAGAACTCCAACCGCGGCTCGGACTTAGAGATTAGGCCGCAGGGGAGCGGGGCCTCAAGAGACTACGACCACTGCTCCACTAACTCACCGAGAAGCCGTCACCGCCCGTCGTTTTCGACTTTCCCGCCATGCCCGACGCCTCTCTGACGCCACCGAGGCGCGCCATGACGTGACGTCAACTTCCGCGCCGGAAGTGGAATGCCAGGCAGCCCCCTGAAGGCAGTAGGCTGGGCTCACAGCTGCAGCCCAGTTTTGGGCTAACCGGGAATAGGGACTTGAGAAGGCCCGGAGGCGAAGTCAAAGAGAAGCACCTGCGCCCCGGTGAAGAGACGCTCGCCCATCACCGGCTGGGAGGCAGCTTTCAGTAAGATGGCAGGGCCAGAACTGTTGTTCGACTCCAACACCTGCCTTTGGATGGTCCTACCCATCGTTATCACTTTCTTCGTAGGCATGATCCGCCACTACGTGTCCATCCTACTGCAGAGTGACAAGAAGCTCACCCAGAAACAAGTATATGACAGGTCAGCGCCCTCCCTTCTCCTGCCTACCTCACACCGCCGTGACCTTGGGCAAGAAAGTGCAGGAGTTCTGTCAATTTGTCTAGGTTCGTGTCTCGCCCCCCACTGGCAGGGTGACCTTACCCGTTACCTCTGTGTTTCACTTTTGTCTTCTGTGAAATGGGGATGATAATAGTACCTGCCTCATAGACAGGTGGGAATCAAATTAGATGATGTCTGTAAAGCCCTTAGCACAGGATCTAGGATGTATTGAGTGTTACAAAAACAAAAACAAAAACGGTGTTGTTAATCCTTTAGGTTAGTCGCCAACCCTTGGTGGGTTTACCTATGAATTATCCCATCCTACCCTTTCGTCGGGAAGAGTGCCAGGTGCGTTAGAGCTTTTAGCAGTTGTAACATACAGTCAGGTGAGTGTGATAATCTGCATTCTACCAAATTGCTGTTCCAATAGTCAGCTGAGATGCTAAGTACCAAAGCGCTTTGCAATCTGTAACACTGCCGTTAGAGATGTAAGGAATTGTAATTATCATTTCCCTTCCTAGAGTGGAGGCAAATTCCTCACATACTTCATTGCAGTATTAATTAATTAATTTATTTATTTATTTTATTTTTGAGACGGAGTTTCGCTCTTGTTGCCCAGGCTAGAGTGCGGTGGCGCGATGTCAGCTCACTGCAACCTCCGCCTCCCGGGTTCAAGCGATTCTCCTGCCTCAGCCTGCCAAGTAGCTGGGATTACAGGCGTGAACCCTGCGCCCATCCCCTCATCGCAATATTTATATACAGAGACAGGAATTTGAGATGATTATCGGTGGGTATCTAGACATGTACCCCTTCATATTAAAATAATAGTTTTCTCCCAGCTGCTTGAGATGCCGAGGCAGGAGGGTTGTTGGAGACCAGCCTGGGCAACATAACGAGACCTTATCTCTTAGAAAAACAAGCAATTTTCCGTCAATTCTGATGGCTTTCAGAAACCATCTCAGGTAAGTGCTACTATATCTTTAGCACCTCCTTCTCACTTATTAATTTCTCGTTTTAATAGAGTAAGCCTCAGGCTAAGAACTTTCCCACAGGTAACAGTATCTAGTTAAAATTTAATGTAGTTTTGTTTCTACTGTACTTATTTTAAGTTTCTTTTTTGTGACAGTACTGGATTTCCATTTGCTGGTAATTTAAAGATTCCTTGAAAATCATATAGATGGGGAAAAAGTTGATATATAAAAAGTATTAAATATGTAATGATGCAAGTGCTAGACAAAAATTCTAACATGGCATGAGAGTGACTGAAGTTTAGGAAGCACTGCTGTAACATTTTCAGTTCTTCCCAATTATGCCAAGAAGAATAATAACCATTTACTCTATATCAATGATACTCAATATCATTACTCTATATCAGTAATGATACTCACATATCATTACTATGCGAAGCACTTATATTCGTTAACTTATTTAAGACTCAAAGCAACTCTATGAGGTACATATTGTCTCATTTTATAGATATTGAGGCTTTAACAAGTTCCATGGTCACACATGGTTACATTCAGGACTTCACACCAAGCCTTCTGGTCTTGGGCTTTTTCCACTATACCACAGCGATCACTTTATCTTTCTGTAGCATTAGTTTTAGAACTGACCAGAGCCAACACCCACCCTGGAGCGAACCTTAAGAAGTCAACTTACTGGCTGGGCCTGATAGCTCACACTTGTAATCCCAGCACTTTGGGAGGCTGAGTCAGGTGGATCATGAGGTCAAGAGATTGAGACCATCCTGGCCAACATGGTGAAATCCCATCTGTCCAAAAAAAAAAAAAAAAAATTAGCTGGACATGGTGGTGCACCCCTGTAGTCCTAGCTACTCGGGAGGCTGAGGCAGGAGAATTGCTTGAACCCGGGAGGTGGAGGTTGCAGTGAGCTGAAATCGCACCACTGCACTCCAGCCGGGCAGCAGAGCGAGACTCCGTCTCAAAAAAAAAAAAAAAAAGTCATTTACCACAGAAAGAAGGGCTGTAGAAAAATGCAAAGTGGGGAAAGCTCAGACATTTAGCATTTTTTGGCACCTATAAATTTTTCTTATTTTATCCTTACATTAGCACAGAGGTAGATACTCCTAAACCCATTTTTACAATTGAAGAAGAGGAAGCCTGGAAAAGTTAAGTAGCCTTCCCAAAGTAACCAAAGTAGGGAAATATTATGCCTATACTTGAACTCAGATCAGTCTGACTCCCAGGTTAAACCCTCTTCAACCGTGATTCCTGCTGTCATAGATTCTCTGCCACGATTTTCTTCCCATGGTTCACTATTAGAGCAATGATTCTGAATTATATCAGATCCAGTGCTCTCTTTTGTAACCCCAAAATGAAATTCACAGTTAGTGTAGTCTATATACAAGAACTTTTTTTTTTTGGAGACTGGAGTGTCACTCTGTTGCCCAGCCTGGAGTCCGGTGGTGTGATCTTGGCTAACTGCAATCTCCACCTCCCTACCTCAAGCAATTCTGCCTCAGCTTCTTCAGTAGCTGGGATTACAGGCATGTGCCACCACGCCTGGCTAATTTTTGTATTTTAGTAAAAATGGGGTGTGAGCCATCGCGCCCGGCCAAGAATATTTTCTTAAGAAGGAATGTAACAGCTGGGCACAGTGGTACACACCTGTAATCCCAGCACTTTGGGAGGCCGAGGCAGTCAGATCTCTTGAAGTCAGGAGTTTGAGACCAGCCTGGCCAACATGGTGAAACCTCATCTCTACTAAAAATACAAAAATTAGCCAGGCATAGTGGCGCATACCTGTAGTCTCAGCTACTCAGGAGGCTGAGGCAGGACAATTGCTTAAACCCAGGAAGCAGAGGTTACAGTGAGCGGAGATCGCTCCACTGCGGTCCAGCCTGGGCAACAGAGCAAGACTCCTCAAAACAAAACAATTTGGTGAGATATTCAAAAGTCATGTGGGACATGGGAAAATTCTTTGTATTATGTGACTGTCCCCAGGACTAAGGGATACTCATCTTTTGCATCATACAAATGACAGTTACGTGATTTTTCCCCACAGTTCCATCATTTTAACAATCAAAAATTTCCACAGATTACCATAAGGCCCCCTAGAGGGCAGTACCACCCCCATGAAGAACCAACCACTGCTCTAGAGAAAACTCAATGTCTCTGCTCATAATTGCTCTGTCCCATAAGTGAGGTAGTTGGATTATGCCAGCTCTGACATGGGGCGGTTGAGCCACATCAAGTTATCATTTGACTTAGGTGAAATGCTGTACACACTGAACCAGCCTAAGTCCAATAAAAAGGTGTATTTCAGTTGTAAAACTTTTTTTTTTCTTTTTTGTTTTTAAGAGACAAATCTTGGCCAGGCGCGGTGGCTCAAGCCTGTAATCCCAGCACTTTGGGAGGCCGAGA